>NC_136273.1:61120064-61332564 GCF_964187855.1 Myxine glutinosa | reverse complement strand
CGGGGGTAGATTCGGTTAATGAGGTTAGGGTTGGAACCTCCCCCGTTCCTGAGCGGGCGAGTCAGGAATTGGATGCGATGACCTCTAGGCCATATATAAATTCTGCTTGGAAATGAAAGAAATGCTTAATGCTCGAGATGAGCTTTTTCAACGAATGGAACGAAATATGGATAAAATGGATGTCTGTAGTGAATGAATGGATGCCCGAAATAAATAAATAAAAGCCCAAACTGAAGAAATAAAAACCCAAACGAAAGAAATGAAAGGCCATAGAGAACAAACGAATGAAATAAAGGAAGAAATAAAGATTGGATTACAGGCACAGGAGAGGAAATTTTTGACTGAAAATGGCCTGGGTGAACATCGCACCTGTGTGGATGCCAGAATGCAACAGCAGGGAGAGGAATGGGGGTATTTTGAAGCACCAAGGTGGTGAATTGGCAGAAGAGGTGAAGAAATTGGAGTCCTGTGTAACAGAACAAGAGCGGGTGTTTATTGGTAAAGGCTTGAGGGGGCCACAATTGAATGGGGAAAGTATGGATGAAGTGTTACAGGAGCGGCTGAACACTTGCGACAATACCATAAAGGGGAGGTTCCTCGCGTCCAACAGAGTCTGCGAGACATGGTGAGTCAGTCCGTTGAGCATCTCCAGAATGAGATTAAAGTGACCCAGGGGACCCTCGCCACGAGCCCCAATTGGGCACAGGAGGTTCGGAAATTGAGCACCCAGCTGGATTCGGACGGGGGGAGGGGAGGGGGGGGGGGGGGGGTAGAGCCTCGGGAAAAGCGATTCCCATAGTAAATTTTGAACAGCTGCAGGGAGGGGCAGAACAACCCGAAAAAGGAGTTGTAGCCTGCAGCTCCGGTTAGACACACGAGGCCAAAATTTAAAAAATAGAATTTTAAATTGAACTCAAATTTAAATGGGAGTTTAATTTGGCACAGCCATGGAGGGAATTGGTTCCTCGGCTGTGGAATTCGGTCCAGGCGGGGTCAATGGGGTTGGCTTTGTGGAAAATTGGCCCCTTTCAAAATTGGGTTATGCCAGGCAGCTGTAGGGCTGCCCTGGCAGGATTTGGATGTGGAGTCCGACCATGGGTTTGGTGGCATGACCCGGGCGCCATGGGGAGTTTGGTGGAGTGTGGCGTCTCTGGTCCATCAGGGTGCCACCCGAGCGAGTGTCTTGGGCCGGCAGGGTCACTGGACCCTGGAGGGGGTTGAGACCTCCGGGGGTCTGAGGTGGTCTCTAAAGGGCACCTACCATTGTGCATCTTGAGGACCACTAGGGGTGGGGGGTGTTGCAGGTCATGCTTTGGTGGCAGCACCACAGTTGGCCAATAACAGCCTAATGTGGTGACCGCCTGGGCATGCAGCCTGGCAGCCTCTCCCTGAGACTCTGGGACAGCCAGCATGGGGTGAGCTGCCATGCTGTGCTGGTCTATGGCCGTGGGTCGAACCAGATGGAAAGGGACGGATAGAGCCCACCGGACAGCCATTGGAGCATCTGTGGAACATGATGGTATGAGTATGGTCTTCCACAGATATTCCATTGTGATTTATGGGCTCTCGGCTTGGAAAGAGAGCTCTGGGTTTGATTGGCGGATAAATTGGGAAACTAGAACGAGCCGAGCATATGGGGCCATGCTCGACTGGCAAGTGTGTGGAGAAGCACCCTTGTTGGTGAAAATAGTGAATGGTAGAAAAATTGGCACAGGTAATTTAAGGGGTAGATCTGAAATTGAGGGGGCATTTTGTGAGGCTGTGGTGGATACAGGGGCCAGTGACACCATTATTAATGCAAGTGTGTTAGACCAAAGTGTTGGAGGCTGGGACAAAATTGAGAGAGTAGCAGGAAACAGCCTTCAACTGGCTATGGGGGCGATGGCTCCAATATTGGGCCACGGGGTTGTGGGGATGGAGTTGCGCAGTCTGGAGGTCAATG
The DNA here is from genome assembly GCF_964187855.1 of Myxine glutinosa. Taxonomy (NCBI): domain Eukaryota; kingdom Metazoa; phylum Chordata; class Myxini; order Myxiniformes; family Myxinidae; genus Myxine; species Myxine glutinosa. The sequence continues at coordinate 61,330,622 of NC_136273.1, read as the reverse complement.
TGGTGGTATGGTGGCCGAAGGGTGCGACCAATGTCTTCTGGGATTGAGTTTCCTGGTGGAACACGACTGTCAGCTAGACCTTGGGCGAAGTCATATGTGGTTGGGCACTGAGGGGCTGCAATTGGGCGGACTGGGGGATGACAAGGAGGCATGGGGGACGTGGCTGTGTGGATGCCACGCACTGTGACTGTGCCTCCCAGGTCTGAGGCCGTGGGAATGGCAGAGTTGGCAGCAGGTGCTCACCACATTGGCCAACTTGGGATAGTGGAGCCGTGGTCCTCACAGGGGGCCAAAGGATTGATGGTGGGTCGCACCCTTGTGGACACTCATGGGCCTATGTTGGTGGTTTGGCTGTTAAACTTATCCGATAGCCCTCGCACGGTAAAGGGGAGGAGCTGTCGTAGCCAAGTGTAGTAGTGTAGTCAAGGTCACCCAATGGAGGAGGTGGATCCACATGCTTTCCAGTACAGCCGGACAGAGGAAAATTTTGGGGGAAATTGATTGGCCCAATGGGATAAAGGGAAATTAGGAGTGGTGGATGATACTCTTGGACCCGACCAACCTGCGATGACCTGCACTTAAGGTAAGGTGCCTTGATGTTTACTTTCCCAGGTGTTCAGGTCTTGCTCAGAAATTGGGACATGGATAATTGGAATGGGGGCAGGCAAGATTGACTCAAGAGTCAGTAAGTGGATCGGTTTGAGTGTCACATAGTGTCTTATAGTTTGCATCTGTTATGTGTAAAGGGTTTTGCTGTGTTGTTGTTGTCTTGAGAAAAATTGAGCTGTGGTTTGAGAGTGAATGGGAATTATCACATGTACGAAGGCCATGGCAGTGAAGGAATGCAATCACCATCTTTGCATTACATTGGTTGAGAATTGAATGGCAGTAGGGGAGGAAATGACATTTGGGATTTTGTGGGTGAGGAAGGTGTGTGTCCGCAGGAATGGATCAAGCTCTGGAGGAGATGTTACTGCGGCTCCCCCTGAGGTAATTTGTCCCTGGCAGGCGGTTGTGTCTGAAATTGGAGACCCGTCGGAATTGGGGTCTATTTTGGCGACCAGTGGGTATGGAGACCCCTGGGGACCCGGAAGAGGCTATGGGAGCCTGAGGCCGAGAGAGCCTGTATGGTGCGGAGACCCTCCCCGGCGGGACGTACAGCAAAGTAGCTGTTTGGCTGTCAGGGGCCGATAGTTGAAGGGTGTGAGGGGGGGGGGGGGGGGGAGAGGTGAAGAAGTCGTAAGTCGAGTTACTTGTTTTTGGACTGCAGGCTCCACAGCCTGAAGCGCCCACACCATCTTGTTTGTAAACAAGTAAACTTCCAGCTGCCTAACTGAGGATCACACATGTGTGTAATTACATTTATGCCATATTTCTTGCAGGGGATTGGAATGAGTGCTTTTGATTATTGGGGTTTATGTGGGTGAGTGTGTGGGGGAAGGTCTACCGATCCAGGTCACTGAACTGTACCAGAAGGACAAAGCCAGTGGAAATATGGAGCAGGCAAATTGGGATGGCTCCACAGGTAACGTTGGGTATTGTTGCATCCACCGGAAAACGTGGTCTTTAGAAGGGGGTTGTACTGTTGCGGTTTTGAGAATAAAGGCAAACCCCCCCCCTCTTAGTTAGTTGCACCACAACATGTAGCCTCGCTCGTTCAGTTATTTCTTATTAAATGTTAAGTATAGTCTCCTTTCCTGTGTTAGTAAGCGTTGAGACAGGTAAGTAAGTGTAGGCCTCATTGGGCTGGAATGCCACGTGCTGGGCCCAGGACAAGTCTGGGAGGTTCGAGGGAGGAGCTAAAGGGGAGTGGCCGGTAAGCGGCAGGCAGCCAATGGGAGTTAACGGGGAGTGGCCAGCGACGGCGGCCAGGGGAGGTGCTTGGAACATGCTGGTGGGACTCTTGGGGGGGGGCTATAAAACCCGGCCCCGGGCCCCCGGACTCTCTCTCCGTGGCCAAGCTCCCAGCATGCTCTCTGTCTCTGAGCTCTTGAGGTCGAAGCACGAACTCTCCCTGCCCCTGAACGAAAGAAGCTCCCATCGCTCTCTCTATAGTCTGCGTTCTACCCCTGCTCTGAACTTCCCCTGTTATAAACGCCTTCGCAGGACGATCTCTCCCGGGGCCTGAGACTCCAACGATCTTCCTGCCTGGGCTCCCTGCACGTGCGCGGTTGCCTCACTAACATCGGGACACGCAGGGCAGATTCCCGTGCGGGCACGACCGAGGCCGACGTCCCGGCCACGAACATCACAAAGGGGAGCGCCCAACGTATTGTCCGGGGCGAACTGCATGGAGCGGCCGCGCTGTGAGCGCATCCTTTTCTTCCTTCCTTTACCCCCATGAGTGAGAGGGCCCTTGTCTGGGAAATCAAGTTAAGGACGATTAAGTTTCTACCCTGTGTCTCTTTACTCTGATCATTGTACATTTATAATAAACCTGTGTTCTTTGCTTCCATTTGGCCGTTCACGTCTTTTCCCAATTGGCCTCACATTGTACGAGATAAAACTGCCCAATCGGGTTCATAATAATTAACGGCACGAGTCACGTGACATGCAAACCGCTCGTTCGTATCAACCCAGCGTGACTCATGCGAGGTTCAGCCCCCATCCTCAGGGCGGCGTGTGTATCGAAGGTACTTGGGTATTGGACCATAGACCCTTCCGCATGCTCGCTACGGGGTTGGTGGCTGGAATTGTTTAACAATCCGCCCCCCACGAGTGCAAAGTGAGGAGCGGCCTCGTGGACTCGAAGCTCGAGGGGGAGAATGGTTTAATCCCCCCTTAGTACGTCGACGGGCTCGAGATCCGCAACAAATTGGTGTCCGGGAGTGGGATATTTGGACCTGGAGTGCGCTTCACGCACTCAAAATTACGAGTGTATGAAATTTAGTTTTTAAAACCAAATTGACTTCGTACAATGGCTGGCCAAGATGACCAAATGCCGGTGGGAGTAATAGATGAGGTGGAATTAATGGCCCAGGACCAGCAGGAAGAGTTGGTAGTGGAGGAAATTTATGAGGGTGTGGCAGTAGGGGAAGAAAATGGCGGCACCTCGCACGTGGCGGCGGAAGCCGAGCCCGAGGTGCCAGTGTACATGGCCTAATTATGGCACAAATGAGGGCCTTTATGTTCAAGACGGGGGAAGCCATGAAGGAAATGAAGGATGGGTTGGATTGGTTGGAAAACAAAATGGATACTCAGAGGGAGGAATCCAGGTGCAATAGGCAAGAGATGAGGGCAGCGTCAAAGAGGGATATGAAAAAGATAGGGGAGGACATAGGGCGTAAGCTGAGCGGGGAGGTCACAGTGGTACGCGATGAGGTGAAGCGGCACGAGGAACGCGTGGGGAGCGAATTAAAGCAGAGCACAGCCAAATTGAATGGGGCTATGGGAGTAGTAACGCGGAGTGTAGAGGAGCAGACGATCGTCGAATTGGAAAGGAAAATTTTGGGGGTGCCGGCAAAGGTTGAGTTGGAAAAGGAAATTTTAGGGGCGCCGACGATCGTCGCGTTAGAGGAAGAAACAATTGGGGCTGAAGAGACAGAAGAGACAGGGAGTAAATCACGGGAAGAAGAAATGGAACATGTGCAAAGTTCGTGTTCGCACCATGATGCCGTGCTTGCTAACCCCATAAAAAGTTTGCAGGTGCTGGCGGAGAAGCAGGGGAAGGAGAGCCCCGAGGTGAGTTGCGCTAATGGCGGGAATGTGTTTGATGCGAACGGGTGCTCGGCAAGCTTGGGGATCGGGCGAGACCCGGGCATTCGCAAAGGGCCCATTGTGCGGTATGTGAGGGAGTGCGTACCGGAGTGCGTGGAGTGAGAGGGTGTTACGGAGTACGAGAGAGAGTGCGTACCGGAGTGCGAGGAGCGGGAGTGTGCACCGGTGTACGAGAGAGAGTGCGTACCGGAGTATGAGAGAGAGTGCTCACCAGATTGTGTGGAGATAGAGTGTGTGGGAAGAGAGTGCACACCGGAGTGTGGAGGAAGAGTGTGCACCGGCGTGTGCGATGACTGAGTGTATGGGAAAAGAGTGTGCGATAACGGAGTGTGTGGGGGGCACGTGTGCGCCTGGGTGTGCGAGTGTGGAGTGGGTCGCGAGATGTGAGGACGCGGCTCAAGCATCGACACCGACCGGGGTAGAGCTTAGCGGGACGAGTAGCATACGCGAGCCCCCGGTGAGTTGTGTGCCACGGGGACCGGAGGGAATCGGTGCTGTGTCGGTCTCACAAGGACCGGCATGCACGGTTTGTGCCTCTGGCACCCGCACTGTATGGTGGGCGCCGTATGGGGGCGGGGGCGATCGGCCGGGTTCGAGGGGAGGTTCAGGTTTTCGGAGCCACGCACCTTGTCGGGTGAGGTGCTCTGACCGTGGCCGGCTGGGTCATCGTGTGTGGGACCATGAGGCCCCGCGCAGGGATGGAGCCTGGCACCTGGGCCCATCAATTCATCCCCCCTCGGATCGTCAATGGCGGATGGATACCCCATATAGGCGACAAACCACCCGCATGGAACGCTCGACCCTTCGAGGCCGAGCCATGACAACGTACCTCCACATGGATGGGCTCATAGTTTAGAGGACTGTGGAGAGTAGTGTCTCCCACGTGGGGGAATAGTACTAATCATTCCTCCCACCGGGGGGGGGGGGGGGCAAGAGCATTAGTTTAGGGGGATGGCAGTGTTAGGCACATGGAGGGGCCAGCAATGGTTGCCTCCATGGGGCACCAAAGATAGCCGAGGAAGGGCTAGGATAATTGTTAGGGATTTAGAAGACCTTAGGGATGAGAGTTAAGTTGTGACACCTGAACAGTCGTGGGGACGTAGAGAGTTTAGGTGGTTGTTAAAGAAAAGGGTGTGCATAGTGTAAAGGGATGATGAGGGAAGCACGAGTTTTAGGGAAATTAGGTAGATAGATGGTGCTGTGTTTGAGGAATTGTGTAATGGTGTGTAAAAGTAGTGGTGTGAGAACAAAAGGTGTGGAATGCATGGTGTGCGAATGCATGGTGTGGAAGTAAAAGGTGTGGAATGCATGGTGCGAAGGATTGAATGGGGGGAAGTGGAATCCATTCAGGAAAAACGGGGGGGTATTGTAAAGCCAGGTAGAGGGCATAGGTAAATTGAATGGATATTGACACCTGTGGTGCGGGTAGTGGAAAGTAGTGTTTTGTAGGGTGCAGTAGACTGTGGAATGGCTGGGCGTGTGGCTTAATTAGTGCATGTGGTTATTGCGGCACTCCGTCAATGGTAGCTTGTCGGCCAGGTAAGGCCACAGGTAGGCTCTGGGAGCCGGTTAGGATAGTGTGTGAGTGGGGCCCGAGGACCCCAGGGGAGGACCTGGGTTGCCCGATGCTGAGGTGGGCATCGAGGGGGTAAGTGCCAGGGAGGGCCTTCCCCAGTTAGAGTAGTCATCAAGAGCAGGCAAGCTCAGGAGGCGGCTTCATTGGTGGAGGTGCGCAGGTAGGTAGACCTGCTGGTAGAGCCACATGACCCAGCCCCGAAATTGTGCGAGGGCACAGTGCATAAATTCATTGGGTGAGACCCAAATTCGGAGGGCACCACAGTGTGGGCAATGAGAATTCGGGTTCTTAGAACCACATAGTTTAAAGAGGCCGATTGGCAGGGTACGACTTGGGTAGTGTAAAAGAGTAATGCTAATAGACTAGTTAGGATGAGAAATCCCTTCGCACCATCCACAGCCATTCACTGAGGAGGGGAATGGGAATTCGGGTTCTTAGAACCACATAGTTTAAAGAGGCCGATTGGCAGGGTACGACCCCGGGTAGTGTAAAAGAGTAATGCTAGTAGAGTATTTAGGATTAGAAATCCCTTCGCACCATCCACAGCCATTCACTGAGGAGGACGAACTCCACACCAGCGCTCTGTAGACCGTTTGAGAAGTGACACGCATCATGATGTGATGAGACATTGTGTTTGTTCCATCCGTTCCTTCCTGGGGGGGATTTGGAGACAAATTTGGTATAGAGGGGGATATGGGAGACAAGATGTAGAGACGAATTGTAAATAGAAGGGGGGCTAGGGTAGTGTAGCCAACGGTAGGGGTTACGGACAGTTAGGGACGAGTGGCTCCACTCGCTCTGCTGCATCCCTCGCACCGCACCAGGTATGGTGGTGCCTGGTCACCTCGTTTTTCGTGTGCTACCGTGTGCCTTTCCCTTTGCTTGTTGCGCCTTGTCTTCCCTCCCCGCCCCAGGACCGTTTGGAGGCTGACCTGTGCAGCACCCTGCTGCCATCCATTTTGCTGCACCTATGGACCACAAGCCTTGTGGCCCGCACCTCTGCTGTGCAGCATCTTGCTGCAACTCATCTTGCACCTTCGGAACACTCTCTGTTGAGTGGCACTGACACCATGCAGTTGGACCATGTGAGGAGTGGCCCTGCTGGCAAATAAAAACAAGAGTGTGTGCTATTGTGTGCCATGTATGAGATGAGAAGATTTAGATGGCCCTGATGTCTCACATGGCCTGTATACCGGTCAGGGCCAGCCGGTTTTGTTAGCCGCACACAGAAGATGCAAGATGCAAGATGCAAGATGCAAGCAGCAAGTGCCTTGATTCCTTTCCCCCAATTCTTTCCTCAAAGTCCAGGTCCTGGGTCGTAGGATTGTAAATAAAAGTTAAGTTATGTGCATGTACATATGAGAATGCACCCACCGGCTATGTGTTTAGTTTGAAAATTCCGAAAATACACGGATAGTTGTGGGTGTGAGTCGGATAGAATAGCTGCTCAACGTATTAGGAGGGACATATCTAGTGTTAAGAATGTCGCACACATGGGTTAGAATAAATGTTAGGGGGATTACACCTATGTGCCACATTAAAAGTAAAAGTAAATTGAATGCCAGACTCGACCGGTCGTTCCGACTGGGGTCGACTCAGGACGAGTCTGGTGAGAGAGGGGGGTGGTGTTGCGGTTTTGAGAATAAAGGCAAACCCCCCCTCTTAGTTAGTTGCACCACAACATGGAGCCTCGCTTCGTTCAGTTATTTCTTATTAAATGTTAAGTATAGTCTCCTTTCCTGTGTTCGTAAGTGTTGAGACAGGTAAGTAAGTGTAGGCCTCATTGGGCTGGAATGCCACATGCTGGGCCCAGGACAAGTCTGGGAGGTCCGAGGGAGGAGCTACAGGGGAGTGGCCCGTAAGCGGCAGGCAGCCAATGGGAGTTAACGGGGAGTGGCCAGCGACGGCGGCCAGGGGAGGTGCTTGGAACATTCTGGTGGGACTCTGGGGGGGAGGGGGAGGGGGGGATATAAAACCCGGTCCCGGGCCCCTGGACTCTCTCGCTGGCCAAGCTCCCAGCACGCTCTCTGTCTCTGAGCTCTTGAGATCGAAGCACGAACTCTCCCTGCCCCCGAACGAAAGAAGCTCTCATCGCTCTCTCTATAGTCCGCCCCCCTGCTCTGAACTGCCCCTGTTATAAACGCCTTCGCAGGACGATCTCTCCCGGGGCCCGAGACTACAACGATCTTACTGCCTGGGCTCCCTGCACGTGCGCAGTTGCCTCACTAACATCGGGACATGCTGGGCAGATTCCCGTGCGGGCATGACCGAGGCCGACTTCCCGGCTATGAACATCACAAAGGGGAGCGCCCAACGAGCTGTCCGGGGCGAACTGCACGGAGCGGCCGTGCTGTGAGCGCATCCTTCTCTTCCTTCCTTTACCCCCCGTGAGTGAGAGGGCCCTTGTCTGGGGAATCAAGTTAAGGACGATTAAGTTTCTACCCTGTGTCTCTTTACTCTGATCATTGTACGTTTATAATAAACCTGTGTTCTTTGCTTCCATTTGGCCGTTCACGTCTTTTCCCAATTGGCCTCGCATTGTACGAGATAAAACTGCTCAATCGGGTTCATAATAATTAACGGCATGAGTCACATGACACGCAAACCGCTCGGGTATATCAACCCAGCATGACTCGTGCGAGGTCCAGCCCCTGTCCTCGGGGTGGCGTGTGTATCGAAGGTACTTGGGTATTTGACCAGAGACCCTTCCGCACGCTCGCTATGGGGTTGGCGGCTGGAATTGTTTAACAATCCGCCCCCCACGAGTGCAAAGTGGGGAGCGGCCTCGTGGACTCGAAGCTCGAGGGGGAGAAGGGTTTAACCCCCCCCCTTTGTACGTCGACAGGCTCGAGATCCGCAACAGTACAAATGTTATTGAGTTGTTTAAAAAAAATAAGGTTTGTGGTTAAGGTCGGTTTCTGCATGTGATTGCTGACATTTTCTGCCCGCCCCAGGAGTTAGGAGCGAGGAACCAAGTTTTGTAAATATTTAAATTGTCGGTTTAAGGAATACAAGACCAACAACATGCATTTTAAGGCCATTTTCCCTGCTAGAGCGGGGGTTAGCCTTGCGGTCCCCATGACAATCTTCTCCACCCTCCCCCACCCTCCGCATCCCCCCCCCCCCCCGTCAACTCCCCTGCCCGCACCTCCTCCCCCACCATCCCTAGCCAAGTCTCTCTCAGTCTTCCCCGTCCTCTACCTCCTTCCACATTCATCTCCATCACTCCTCCCAACCAGCCACCCTCATCCCTCCTCAACACACGACCAAACCATCTCAACCTGTTCCTCCTCACAGCATCAATCACAGGCTCTATTCCCATCATCCTTCGCAATCCACCATTAGTCTTCCTCTCTCTCAACGACACTCCACACATCCACCAAACCACCCGCACCTCCACTCTTTCCAGCCCTCGCCGCCGCCCCACGCTCATCACCGATGTCTCGCTCCCATAAATCATAACACCTCTCACACATGCAGCACACACCCCTCCCCCCAGCCCAACGACACCCTCCTCCCAACCAGCATGCCACTCAGCTCCAGAACCCTCCTCCACGCACATCCCACACCAGCAACTGCCGCCGAGTCTGATCCACCCCCTCTATCCAGCATGCCTCCGAGGCAGCAAAATGTTCTCACACCCTCCAGCCCCACGCCCTCTCCAAGATCCAACCCAACACCCACTCCATCTGCAGCTCCCTCCGTGCACACCCCACATCCAAATGTAGCTGCCACATGGGTTAATGACTCTCTCAGACCACCACACCTTTGATGAACCCACTCAGCGCACACTGCACACCGAATGGAGTTCACTCCGACACCCCTCCCCCGCACACAGCACATGGCCACCTCCCAGCCCTCTCCACCCCACCACACGCTCCACCACCCGCCATCACCACCGTCCCTCCGACACTCACCCCCAGACCTCCTGCCTCCATACATTCCCTCCACCCACCCATCCCCTCCTTCAATCCATCCATACTCTCCGCAATCAACAACAGACCATCCACACACAACAACGCCCACGGCAAACCCTCCCCCACGCCCTGAGCCAGCACCTCCACCACAGCTACAAAACGTAGTGGACCTAGTACCGACCCCTGATGCACTCCTACCTTCACCTCAAACTCACCACTCTTCCCGTCCTTCGTCCTTACAGCTGTTCACGCTCTTTTGTACATTGCCATCACTACTCTGACCAACCACCCCTCCACTCTTAACTTCCTCAATGCCCACGTCAATACCCCGCGCGGAACCCCATCGAACAAACCCAATAAACAACTTCTTCCTCTTCTCCATGTACTTCTCCTGCAACTGCCTCACAATAAAGAGCGCGTCTGCCATTCCTCTTCCTGGCACAAACCCAAACTGCACCTCGTCGATCCCCACCCTCCCCCCCCCCCCAATCCTGCTCTCCAACACCCCCTCCAATACCTTCACTCCATGCTCCAACAACCCCATCGCTCGGCACGAGCCACACTCCAGAGGGTCACCCCCCCCTCCCCCCTGCACAGAGGGACGAGGGCACTCAGTTCCCAATCCACTGGATGCGGCCTCCCACCACCACCAGACCGCAGATCCCTGCCACCCTCCCACACCCCAACCCCCTGCCGCCCCCAACACACCCCCCACAACTCCCGTTGCCCCCCCCCGCCCCTCCACTCTTCACTGCCTCCATCGCCACCTCAACCCCCCCCCCCCCCCCCTCAGCCATCCTCTCCGCCGGTCCTAAAACTGGGTCACTCTCTACGTTGCCATTCCGTCCACCCTCTGCACTCAACAGCATCTCCATACATCCTTTCCATCCTCCTTCAATTCCATCCGGGTCCACAACGATCCGTCCCACCCCATCCTTCAAGCAACTCACCCCCATCACATCACAACCCCCCCCCCCCGCCCTCGCCACCTGCCTTGCAATCCCGAACACCGCTCCCCGACCCCCCCCGCCCCCCGAATCCAAGCGCCCCTCCGAACACCCTCCCACATGCCTCCCGCACCTCTTCCACCCCCCTCTCTGCAGCCTTCCCGGCCGCCCCACAACCCTCATGCTCTGCTTTTTCTGCTCCCGCACCCTTTGCCCTCCGCCACTCCCCGAACCTCCCCCTCCTCTCGCCAACCCTCCCTCCAACCCCATCATCCCACCACCATGTCTCCGAGCGCCTCGGCGGTCCCCCCGTCCATCCACACACCCCACCAACGGCTCCCAACAGACCATCCCTCACCAACATCCAACCACTTTCAAGCCCAACCACACCATCCTCTACCCCACCCAGCCTCCCCTCAATGCCTCCCTCACCATCACCTCCCTCAACCTCTACACCCTCACTCCCGGCCGGCACCCCACCCGCCGAGCTCTCCCCGCACCCCCACCCCCACGTCGCAGACAACCAAGTGGTGCTGCGAAACAGCCTCCCTCCCACCCCCCGGGACCACCCCTGCGTCCCGGAGGTGCCCCCCCATCTCGCCCACGCACCACCAGGCAGTCAACGGTTGTCGTCGACCCACCTGACGTGTATGCAACAAACCTATTATCCTCTTTCTGGAACTGAGTACCACAAATCAACAATCAGCTCCATCAGCAAACTCCAAATCCCCCCACCTTCTCCATTTCTCACACCGCATCCGTAACCCCCATGAACTCCCTCAAAACCGCCCACACTCCCTCCCACACGTCCATCCAGGTCCCCCCCCCCCCCACCACCACAACAACCCCCACATCCCTCACATCCTCCATCACCCTCTCCACCGCACACCAGAACCTTCCCCCCTCCCAATCGCTCCGACCAACCTGCGGATCATATCCCGAGATGACGTTCACCAAGAGCTTTCCAATCATCATTCTCACCATCATCAACCTATCACTCACTCTCGTCACACTCACCACACTGTCTACAAACTCTTCAGAAAACAGGACACCAACACCATTCACGTCCTCCGGGCACCCTTGCCACACAAACTTGTATTTCTGTCCCTGCCTACCCTTCACCATTCTCACACCACTTCCCTTCCATCTCGTCTCTTGCACACAACATATGTCCACTCTTCTTCTGACCAATACTTCCACCACTTCTCCTGATCTCCCTGTCATTGTCCCTACATTCCATGTCCCAAACCTCAGAAACCGATCTCCACGTCGGGCATCAGAGGTTTCGTCGTCATAAATGGAGTGATTTCCACCCTTGCTTCGATCGGGTTCCCCACCTTGAGTTTTGACGAGAGGGAGTGGGGGTCCCCCACGGGGTATTTCGGCTGTACCTGCCCATATGTAGTTGTAATTGTCATGGTTCTCGTTTTGAGGCAATGTTTTTTATGGCCGGATGCCCTTCCTGACGCCACTGGAAGTCAAGGTTAGGAATGTAGGATAATTGTAGTATAATTCGGTTTAAGGAATGGAGAACGTCAAGGAGAACAGGTAAGTTAGCTACGGCTTGCTTCCCACAGCCCTCCTAATTTATTACATAGGCTAATTAGATGTGAGATGGTAAGGGGTAAGGCTGGAACAGTATCGTCTGCATTGAACCTTGCAGGAGCTACGATTCAGGGTTGGGGGGGGGGGGGGGGGAGGTTGTGTTACGTTTGTGGGGGTAGGTGATGACATACCATGGTGGAGATCGGATTGTGTAGTATTAGCATGGACCGTGTGCGAGCAGGAGGCCCATCTCCATGTATGTAAGTAGAAAAACTGTACAACTGTGAGCTTAAGGATGTTAATGTGTTCTTCACAAGGGGGTTGGGGGGGGGGGGGGTGCTAGGACATGCTAATTTGATCTAGGGTTTAAGATGAATCTCCCAGTATGTGATTGCCTCATGTGATTTCCCCTATGTTCTTACAATTATAACAAGCCGGTCATAAAAATCCACATCTTTACAATTACAACAACAACAATAACAACAAGCGCTCCATTAAACCACAACTACCGGCATAAATGCCGACAGTACCCAGACATTACGATCTACAATTAACTCCGCCCCACCAACCGACTATGGGAAAAGGCCCCGCCCAGTTGAGGCGGCTAATCAGTGGGCGGTCAAGAGGGCCGTGAAGCCCCGCCCCAAAGTGCATGATTAGTCGGGTGACGTCATCGAGAGACTTAGACAATGGAGGAGGAAGAATCTCTCTCTCTCTCTCTCTCTCTCTCTCTCTCTCTCTCTCTCTCTCTCTCTCTCTCTCTCTCTCTCTCTCTCTTGTTCTGGCTTTCGTCTGGGGTGGTTGCTGTTTTCCCGGGTGCGATTGTGAGGGCAACTGTTCAGAGCCCAGATAACCTTGTAGAGTTGGAGCCAGGGGTGTTGTTTGACTTGGTGCTCTTCGGGGGAGCTGGGGACCGTGTTGTGCTGGCTGGCCCGGGATCGAGTGGGAGACGTTTTTTTTTTTTTTTTTTTTTTTTTTTTTTTTTTTTTTTTTTTTTTTTTTTTTTTTTTTTTTTTTTTTTTTTGTATACAAGGTCGAGGCTCGTGAAAGAGCGAATATTAATCACACAGAAAGACAAACCGACACATAAAACATATAACATCGGGAGCGGTAGACAAGATGGGGAGAGAGGGGGAAGGACACAAACACAACATTTGAGAGCAGGGACCGAGAGACATGGAGACATCGAGAGATCTGAGAGAGGGCGAGGGCTTGGGGGGGGGGGCGTGGGAAGGGGGCGGTGGGAGAGGTATAAAACATATGGACACTGCCAGGACTTCCAGGAAAGAAGTTGGAATTTCAAACAAGGTGGATCTGGGGTGAATTAGCGGGGGTAGAAAAGATCAAGGTTTTGGATGGGGGAAGATAAGAGATGGTGGTGAACAGCTGTTTTAAAGACCTGGAGGGAGGAGTGGGATTGAAGGGAGTGAGGGAGTTTGTTCCAGAGGCGGGAGAAAAGAGGAATGAAAGAGTGAAGGTGAGCAGAGAGCCGAGATTTCGGCAGTTTAACCATCAGAGGGTTGCTGGCAGATCTTGTGCGACCTGTAGGAATATTTGGGGGACAGAGCACAGAGAGAGCTGGGGGTGCAAGGCCGGAGAGGAGTCGGTAGAAGACAGAAAGACCACCTACCTGCCTGCGGTGAGTGAGTGAAAGGCCCTCAGAGATAGCTTCATCGCGGGAGATTCCAATAATTCTGAAAGCTTTGGTTTCAACAGCGTGAAGCCGAGCTAGGTGTGAGGCAGGAGCACCGGCCCATAGGGGAGAACAGTATTCCATTGAGCTGCGGATGAAAGCCTTGTATGTGGTGAGGAGCTCAGGTGTGCCGAGGAAGGACTTCGCACGACGGAGGATGCCCAGTCGGCGACTGGCTTTGGAGGCCAGCTTGGAAATGTGGTTTTCCCAAGAAAGATCATGGCAGATAGTGAGACCCAAAATCTTGAGCGACAGAACTTCTTGGAGAGGATTGTTGAGAAAGTAGATGGGAGGGTTGTCCAGTCGATCTTTTCGGAGAGACATAGTAAGAGTGTGAGATTTGTCAGGATTGAAAGACATGTTCCACTTGTTTGACCAGTCTGTGATTTTGTCCAGGTCTTCAGAGAGTGAGGAGGCAGCAGACTGCCGATCTGAGGGAAGAGGAATGGAGCGGCAGAGAGTGGAGTCATCAGCAAAGAGATAGAGAGGATTTTCGAGAGAGTCAGAGAGATCATTGATGAAGACCAGAAAAAGCACGGGGCCCAGAACACTGCCTTGGGGAACTCCAGCCTGAACAGGAAGAGGAGATGAGAGAAACCCATTCAGGGCCACACGTTGACGACGACTAGAGAGGAAGTCCGCCAGCCATGCGTGGAGATTTCCATGGATACCAAAGGAGGAGAGTTTGGTGAGCAGAGCGGGGTGCCAGACCGTGTCGAAGGCACGTGATATGTCGAGGGAGACAGCTCTAATTTCCTGTTTGGCATTGAGGACCTCCATCCATTGTTGAGACAGCAGAAGCAGCATGTCCAGAGTAGAGTGACCTGGTCTGAAACCAAATTGATGATCAGAGATCAAGCCATTGGAGAAGAGGAAAGATTTCATATCCGAAGCAATGATGGATTCCATGACTTTGCTGATAATTGGGAGAAGGCTGATTGGTCTGTAGTTGCTGGGATCTGTTTTTGCACCTTTTTTGTGCAAAGCGGTGATGTTGGCTGATTTCCAAGCAGATGGCAGTTGACCTTGAGCAAAAGAGAGGGTGAAGAGAACAGAGAGAGGGTGAGATAGAGCAGCAGAGCAGGATTTTAGGACCCGTGGGCTGATGCCGTCGGGTCCAGTTGCAGAATCAGAGTCGAGGGTTGACAGAAACTTTTCCACCTTGTCAGGAGGAAAGGACACGGAGTCCAGGAGCAGCAGGGTACGACTGGGTATGGTGGGTACAGAGAGGGATGGGTTTGGGACACAAGATTTAGAGGCAAACACAGAGTTGAGGCATTCAGCTTTTTCACGTGCGGAGTCAGCTGTGTAGCCGTTTGAGGTAAGGGAGGGGATGGAGGGGGAACAAACACCAGAAACGGATTTGACCAGACGCCACCAGGATTTGGAAGAGGGAGACAGATAAGAGAGTTCGGTCTTGAGAACGGAGAGATATTGTTTCCTGGCTCTCCTGAGGGTGGACACACACTTGTTTCGGGCTTTGTGAAAGGAAATGAGATTTCCTTCCGTTGGATTTGCTTTCCAGGAGACGAAGGCAAGTTGTTTCTGGGCAACAGCCTCACCACAAGATTCCGTGTACCATGGACGGGAGGAAGGGTATGACAACTGAAGACGAGATGGGATAAATCTGTGCATGAGAGAGAGCAATTTACTTTGGAAGAATTCCCAGGAAGAGTTGATGTCAGAGGTGGTAGAGATGGGAGACCAGTCCAGATGATTGATGGCTGCTTGAAGGCCGTGCCAGTTGGCCTGAGTGAAATGCCAGACTCGTCGACGCTGAGCAGGCTCCCTGAGGATGGTCAGAGAGATGTCCACTTTAACAAGGACATGATCAGATGATCCGATCGGAGCAGAAGAAGAGCAGCAGACATTTTCAGGGAAGTTAGTCATAACCAAGTCCAGAAGAGAAGATGTTCCGTTGACTGAGATCCGGGTCGGGAAATTGACAGATTGTGTCAGTCCCAGTGAGTCGCAGAAGTCCTTTGCTGAGGAGCCATGGCTGGTGAGAGAGGTACCCACACCCAGCCAACTGGCATGATGACAGTTGAAATCACCACATATGAGGAAGAGAGAGTTGGGATGAGTAGATAGAAGTTGGTCCATATCATCAGACAGCGAGATGTAGATTGAGTCATCACTGTTTGGTGGACGGTACAACACACATATGAACAAGAGGTGGGAGCGAAGGGGAAGTCGTAGCCAGAGGTATTCCTGGGGGTGAGGTGGAGAGAGTGCAGTGCAGGGCGAGTGAGGAAGAGAGTTTTTGATAAAGATAGCAACCCCGCCTCCAGGACGAGGCTCAGGTCTATCATACCGGAGGAGGGAGTAGCCCGGGAGAGATACTATGGAATCAGAGACATCATAAAGGAGGAAAGTTTCTGTTAAGCAGATCACGTCTGGTTTGACAGAAGCAACCTGTATGGAGAGATCAGTTAAGTTTGAACGAAGGCCCCGGATGTTTGAGGTCCATACCGTTAATGAAGAGGAAGGGGGAGCATCAGATACAGAACAGGGGGGAGGAGGGGTAGGGTAAGATGTGGAAGAGGTGGAAGAGGTAGGGAGAGCTGTTGAAGGTGTGTCAGAGATTTCAGAATAGCTCGGAGAAAGGGAAGGATGGGGCGGACAAAAGGTTTGATGGTGATTGGGTGAGCCACAATGAGGTGTTATTTGAGGAGGGGGAAGAGCGAGGCAGAAGGTTGGGGGAGATGGAGGTGAGAGTTTGAAGGGGGAAGAAGCAGGGAGGACGCTTTGAGGAGGGGGAGTGAGAGGGGGGAAATTGAGAAGCAATGAGGGTGGGGAGATTTGAAGGGGAGGGGTGAGGGGGGAGTTTGGGAGGGAAGGGGCAAGGGGAGGGATTTGAAAGGGATGGGATATGGGGGAGATTTGGAGGGGAGGGGTGAGGCAGGAGTCTAGGAGGGGAGGGGCGAGGGGGCGTCTTGGCGGGGAGGGGTGAGGGGGTAGTTTAGGAGGGAGGGGGCAAGGGGGGAGATTTGAAAGGGATGGGTGATGGGGAAGATTTGGAGGGGAGGGGGGATGGGGAAGATTTGGAGGGGAGGGGTTATGGGGAAGATTTGGAGGGGAGGGGTGAGATTGGATTTTTGAAAGTGTACGATTTATGGGAAACGAACATTTATTGCAAAATGAGTTTCTTGTGACCTTCGAGTTAAAAATACGTTTAAGGACGCTGGATGGAGGATGGAGTGCAGGAGAGTTTAGGGAATGTAGAAAAAAGGCACTATAGGAGATGGATATTTTTTTTGGGATGAATTGATTTGGTGAGCAAGTCGAAAGCAGCCTTTTAAAGAAGAAGAAGAAAAAGGTGTTATAAAATATGACGGAATACATAACTTGAGGGGAAAGTGTAAACATTGAAGGTTAATGAGTGAAAACTATCTGGGGAAATGGGGGAGAAACACGTGGTCGAAGAACGAACGAACGAATAAGAATGAATAAACGAATGAGAACAGAGAAGGAAAATGTTTTGTTTTGTTTTGTTTTTTTTTTTTTTTGTTTTTTTTTTTTTTTTTTTTTTTTGAGTTGAGATTTACACAAGGAAGTAGGCTATGGGTGAAAAGTCTGGGAATACAGAGAACGAAAGTTATTGGATCACAAAGGACGGACCGCTGAGAGAAAAACAAAGCCTCAAGGTTGTACAGTGCACACTGTACAAGGCCTCAAGACACGACACGGCAAACAGACGATCAATTTATGAAAGATAAACACCGAGAAACAACCAAAGTTGCACACAATAACTTCACACACCGAAAGATAAATACAGTTTCGACAAAATACAATTGTGAACAGACTTAACTTCGAAAAACGTGGAGACCGTGTGGAGCTTCGAAAATCCCTGCCGCCGTCTCCAAGATCTCGCGATCTCTCGAGTTTGGCTGCCTGCTGCATGGCTTAGTGTGCCGGCGCGATTGACCGGCTCCATTGATTGGGCGTGTTACGTGTTCCTCCCCGACCTCCTGGTCTCGGTTTACCTACGAACCACGAGAGGACCCACGGCAGAAAAATATATTATTTGGTGTCCGTAATCAACAGTGAAACCACACCAAGGATTATAAACGACCAGATGTTGTATTAAAAATCACACACAATAATAAAGGTAAAACCAATAGCAATCAAAGTGCACTCAATATCTCTTAAGATGGTACCATCCTCTAAGGTAATATCACTCACTGCGCTCCCAGTGCATGAAAAGGAACCCTCCTCAATGTCTCTATAACTCAAAGGAGATCCCGGCGATGGGGTGATGAGGTGAGTAATGGGGTGTAGGCAATGCTTGGACCATCCCGCAGTCCAAACCCACAGCAAACTGGCGGCGAAAAAGGAAAGCCCAAAGGCGCGATCCAGACGTGCACCATCACCGTTTAATCGGCGAACCGCAACATAATCTTCAAACGCCGCTTTTGCACACACATCCCCGGCAAACGACCGGAGGGTGAGACAAGCTGATGCGGCAAAACCTTTGTCAGTGAACGACACGCGAGGTTCAAAATGGCCGACGGCTCTTACGTGAGTCGAAGCGACCTGGCGGGGGATTCTTCGAAACCTCAACGCTTATACCTGACTACGCAGGTTTCTCAATCCTACAGTGATAACACCAATCGCACGAGATTCCTTCCAAGGACTCAAAGTTCACTCACGACGTTCGCTCGACCACGCTCGCTATGGAGCTGCAGGACGTGCGTCTTCTTCCACCTTTTTCCTCACGCCTTCCTCTTCTTCTCTCCCGTCGTCTTCCGGTGCTCGATCCTGTTTCCTGTCTCAATTTTTTCCATGAGCGCTTTTAACCTTTTAACCACAATAACCATTTCCCTTAAACAACAATAACCATAATAATCGCCGTTTCCTTCAAACCCCAATAATCTATATAATAATAGCGTAAGGACTCGACTTTGTTATCCCTTTTAGCCGCACCCAGTGACCCGATGCCCACGGCACTAATGGATTTACGATCTACGAACCGTGCTCTTTGTTTATCACGTATAGCCATACTCGAAAAATCTGAATTAGCCGACGTTGGGGCCAAAAAGCATCCGATTAACGGCCGATACGACGCCATCTTACGATGCCATCGTATTGACGTCTGCTGGGTGAAGGCGAAGCAAGCCGTCCGCTGATTGGACAGTCGAAGGCGACAGCAAGCCGTCCGCTCATTGGACAGTCGAAGGCGACAGCAAGCCGTCCGCTGATTGGACAGTCGAAGGCGACAGCAAGCCGTCCACTGAGTGGACAATCCAGAGCATGCATTTGTGCCGGTGTCGATCGCGGTGTACGCTGACCTCATCAGGTGGGTTTACCATAATTTCTTCCACATACTGTGATTACAACATGCTGAAACCGATCAGCAGCCCATCAGTATCATATAAAGCAATAAATACCAAGGCTTCAGCTTCTGAAAGCTTAAAACAAAGTGTACTTCGCCGAGTGACGAAAAGTAGGCGTAGGCCTAGGCCCTACCTATCCAGTTGTTGTGTTTCCGTTGTGGCCATGATCCCAACAAATGGCGTAGGCCATGTGGTGTCGGGTAGGTCATGATCAGACCCCCCCCCCCCCCCCCTTCGTTTCACCAACTCCTGCATCTGCCACCGTTCATGATTATCAAAGTAGGCTTTACCCTGTTCACGATAAGGTAGAAATCAGTGAGTTGTATACGAAGAGATAAAAGGATGGCATTGACTTCAAGACGGTACGTTATAGTTGGCTGCGGCTGGCTGATGCCACGTTTTTTTTCTCTAAGTGCCATGGATGCTGATGGACATAATAAAGGTATCAGCTGATCTCTGATCGTAATATTACCCGATCGAAATGAACTGTTTCTTTGTTTGTCATTTCCTGTGCAATAATGTCAAATTGATAAGTCAGACATCCTTTTCTATTGACAGCTGCTCTCCTTTTCAATGGCATCGTCTATTGATATGCATGTTCTTCTTTCATATAATTTTACACATTCACAATCAGTATTTCAATTCTTGCAGACATTGGAAAGGACGTTTAAGTAGATTGCAATAAATACGTTGTTCATATACGCACTCTTCATTCTCATTTTTCTTCCTAACTCTTTTTTTTTTTTGTATACAAGATAAAGCATTTTATTGTATACGCACTCTTCCTAACTCTTACTCGGACAAGCAAATCCCCTATGCCATCCATAATAGTACACTCTATCCATACACCACATCCTCCCTTCCGTGGATGTTCAACGGGTTTCGGCTAGTCTATATAATAATACCGTAAGGACTCGACTTTGTTATCCCTTTTACGCCGCACCCAGTGACCCCATGCCCACGGCACTAATGCATTTTCCATCTACGAACCGCGCTCTTTGTTTATCACGTACAGCCATACTCGAAAAATCTGAATTCGCCGACTTTGGGACCCAAAAGCATCCGATTATCGGCCGATACGACGCCATCTTACGACACCATCATATTGGCGTCTGCTGGGCGAAGGCGATGGTCAAATGGTCTTTATCGTCATTTTAATAAAGTTAAATGGAGTGACGTTTTGGAAACGTTTTTTGAAGTTTGAAGTTTTTTCGAATCGAAGTGAAGAAGTTTTTGAAGTTTTGATTTTGGAAACGTTAAATGGAGAAACAGTTTCACAGGAAGAGAATGCGATGCGATGAAGAATCCATCTTTATTTTATTTTTTTGAACCACAAAAGATTGAAGCTCCACGAAGTCAAGAAGGTGAAACTACGTGAATGTAATAAAATAACAAGTACAAAAAGTTTTAATTAAAACAAAAGCCACGTCGATGTTACACAATGCCTAGATGCAGCTGTGCCTATAACGTCGATGTTATAAGCACAGGACATTCCTATTGATTCGATTACTTGATGTTATTTTTGTGCAAAGTGAAAATATATCTCGGCAATTTCCCGTGTGTGGCGACGAATTTTTAATATATCTCGGCATTTTCCCGTCTGTTATTTCAGGCGGTGTATGACTGACCATGCCGCGAATGAAAAAAATATATATCTCAGCAATTTCCTGTGTGTGGCGACACGTGAACGAAGCTATGCTCCTCTCTCCACATTATTGTGACGACGTATAAATTAAATATTTCATCGTGACGATTGTCATCAAATGGACGAATTTTTAATATATCTCGGCATTTTCCCGTCTGTTATTTCGGGCGGTGTATGACTGACCATGCCGCGATTTATCTCGGCATTTTCCCGTCTCTTATTTCGGGCGGTGTATGACTGACCATGCCGCGATTAAAAAAAAAATATATGTCAATGGACTTGAAGTTACAGGCCTTTGAGAATTCATTTCGTTCTATAAAGGGCAACTTTCATCGCATTTTCTTCCCGTTTTTTTTCAACCGAGTCTAAAACTATGTTGGCGACTGTGAAAAATGAAATGATATATCGAATTTGATTTGAAAGAAAACTGTGTGAGAGGAAGACACCACGGGCCTACAAAACAGGCCTCAAAGCTATGCGAGTTAATAAAATGGTGGATATTTGTTTATATGAAGGCTCTCCCAGAATGGGTGGAGCTATGGTTCCCAGAATGGGTGGAGCTTTGAGGTTTTGTCTTCTCTGCAAGAACAACACCAAGAAGAAGAAGAAGAAGAAGACGTGGTAACAACAACAACAGCAGAGTGCACTCTATGAGCAGCATCTGCGACGCGGCTAAAAATGTACATAAACGACACAGTTCTATGAAACCGTTTCACAGGAAGAGAATGCGATGCAATGCGATGAAGAAGAATCCATCTGTTCCGCCATTTGTGCGTGCCGGTGTCATCGATGGCGGTGTACGCTAACCTCAGGTGGGTTTACCATAATTTTTTCCATATACATTATACTAAAGCGCGGCGTTACGCGCGCTGCTTGCGAGCAAGGAGGAAGCGGACAAGCGGTAACTTATAAGCGTCTTTATTTCAGGAGCTCACTGTAACACTGGCGCGCTCCGGGCTGCGCGCCCGGTGTATATCATGACACCACGCCTACCCCTCGGGCGTGGCCACCGCCCACTTGGTGCACGGAATGATGTCACCACGCCAGTGGGCTTTTGTGTCCGCCACACGCGCCCCCCCAGAATTCCCGCGCACCTGGAGGGCCAGTTTGCGGGGCAGACGAATGACCCGGCCGAAGCGCCCCCTGGTGATCGGCGGCGTCCGGGGTGCAGGGATGCCAGGTGGGATGCCCCTGGCTGCCCCTGGGATGGGTGCAGGACCGGGGGGCGGCGTGGCGGCGGGGCTGGGCAGTGCCGGGGGTCCGCCCGCAGGGGGGCGGCCCCGACGTGGGGGTCGGGCCACTGGCGGTGGATGGTCCACGTCGAGGTGGGCCGGCTTGAGGCGGTCTACCGAAACGCGGTCAGGAGTACCGCCGATGTCCAGGGTGAAGTGCTTCGCCCCGGTCTCCAGCACGCGGAAAGGCCCGTCGTACGGGGGCCGCAGTGGTGTCTGGTGGGCATCGTGGCGGACGAAGACGTACTCCGCCGTGCGAAGCTCCGGGCGACGTGCGTCGGTGGGTGCCCGTGGCATGCCGTTGGCACCGGGGCGAACCTCTGGGCGGTCTCTTGCAGAGCGGAGCGCTGCTGTGCCATGGTGCCGTGGAGTCGGGGAGGAACTCGCCCAGCACCCGCAGCGGTTGCCCGAAGACCAACTCCGCCGCGGATGCGCGCAGGTCCTCCTTGGGCGCGGTCCGGAGGCCCAGCAGGACCCAGGGGAGCCTGTTGACCCAGCCGCCATCGCGGAGGGTGGCCCGGAGCGCGGCCTTCAATGAACGGTGAAATTGCTCACACAGGCCGTTAGCCTGGGGGTGCTAGGCCGTGGTTCGGTGCAGCCGGACCCCGAGCCCCTGCGCGACCGCCCCCCAGAGCTCCGCGGTGAACTGGGGGCCGCGTTCGGACGAGATGTCTGAGGGGGCGCCGAACCGAGCGACCAAGGTGGCGATGAAAGCCTGCGCAACATCGGCCGCCGTTGTCGACGCCAAGGGCACGGCCTCCGGCCACCGGGTGGTGCAGTCCACCATGGTGAGGACGTAGGTGAAACCCTGTGAGGGGGGCAGAGGTCCCACCAGGTCCACGTGGACGTGGTCAAACCGGCGTTCCGGCACCGTGAACGGGGCCAACGGGGCCTGGGTGTGCCGGTGCACCTTGGCGCGCTGGCACGCGAGGCACGTCCTGGCCCAGCCGCGGACGGCCTTCCGGAGGCCATGCCAGACGAACTTGTCGGCGATCAGCCTTTGGGAGTTCCTCGCGCCCGGGTGGGACAGGCCGTGGATGGCGTCAAACACCTGGCGCTGCCAGCCCGCGGGCACGATGGGGCGAGGACGCCAGAGGGAGACGTCGCACAAGAGGGCCACGCCCGCGTCGTCGAACGCCACCTCGGTGACGCGGAGGCCCGTGACAGCGGTCCGCAAGGCCTGGACGTCGGGGTCAGCGGCCTGGTCCACTGCCATCCGGGCATAGTCGATGCCGAGGTGGACTGCGTGGGCGACGGCCCGGGAAAGGCAATCCGCCACCGGGTTGTCCTTCCCCGCGACGTGCTGGATGTCCGTCGTGTACTCGGACACGGCCGAGAGGTGACGCTGCTGCCGGGCCGACCACGGCTCGGTGACCTTGCCCATCGCGAAGATCAGCGGCTTGTGGTCGAAGAAGGCAGTGAACGCACGGCCCTCGAGCAGATGGCGGAAGTGCCTGACCGCCAAGTGAAGCCCGAGCAACTCGCGGTCGAAGGTACTGTAATGGCGTTCGGGCGGGCGAAGCTGCCGGCTAAAGAACGCCAGCGGTTGCCAAGCTCCACGCACCCATTGCTCGTGCACCGCGCCCACCGCGTAGTCCGAGGCATCGGTGGTGAGGGCGATCGGTGCATCGGGCGCCAGGTGCGCGAGCATGGTGGCGTTAGCCAAGGCGAGCTTCGCGCCCGTGAACGCCGTGTCCATCTGCTCGGTCCAGGTAACGTCGCCTTTGCCAGGCTTACCTCGGAGAGCTTCATGCAGGGGGCGCAGGAGCTGGGCGATACGGGACAGGAACCGATGGTAAAAGTTCACCATGCCCAGGAACTCCTGCAGCCCTCTGATCGTGCGGGGGCGCGGAAACCCCTTCACTGCCTCCACCTTGGCCGGCAGGGGGACGGCTCCGTGCCTGGTGACACGGTGCCCCAGAAAATCGATTATGGTGGCGCCGAACCGGCACTTTGCGGGGTTCACAATCAGGCCATGCTGGCCCAGGCGTTCGAAGAGCGTGCGGAGGTGGCGTAGGTGCTCTTCGCGGGACGCGCTGGCGACGAGGATATCGTCCAGGTAGACGTACACAAAATCCAAGTCACGCAGGACGCTGTCCATCAGTCGCTGGAACGCCTGAGCCGCATTCTTCAGACCGAAGGGCATGCGCAGGAACTCGAAGAGTCCGAATGGCGTGATGACCGCCGTCTTCGGGACGTCATCCGGCCTGACAGGGACCTGATGGTAGCCGCGTATGAGGTCCACCTTCGAGAAGAAGGACATGCCCGCCAAACGGGCGGAAAAGTCCTGAATGTGGGGGACGGGGTAGCGGTCGGGAGTCGTGGCGTCATTGAGACGGCGATAGTCCCCGCACGGTCGCCATCCCCCGCCGGGCTTCGGCACGATGTGCAGCGGCGACGCCCAAGCGCTCTCTGAGCGCCGAACGATGCCGAGTCGCTCCAGGGTAGCGAACCCCGCTTTTGCCACCGCCAGCTTCGTCGGCTCGAGGCGGCGTGCCCGGGCGTAGACCGGTGGCCCGACGGTGGGTATGTGATGGGCCACCCCGTGCTTGACGGCCCCACCGAGAAGGTGGGCCGCGTGAGGGCCGGGAAGCCGGCGAGGAGGCGGGTGAATGCATCCGCTGCCGGAAGCGTACAGACCAACGTGGCCGGAACCGAACCGTTCGGCAAGCCGCTTGGCAAGCCGCTCGTTGAGCTGGGCAACGCACAAGTGAGCGAGCTGAACGTCTCGGCCTGGACAAGACGTCTGCGCTTGACGTCGACCAGGAGCCCATTAGCGCACAGGAAGTCCGCGCCAAGCAGTGCCGTGGGCACGTCGGCGGTGACAAACGTCCATCGGAAAACCTGCCCTCCGAACCGCAGAGAGAGGCAGCGTTTTCCGTACGTACGGATGGGCGTCCCGTTCGCGGCAAGCAGCGCGGGGCCCCCACCCGCGGGGTGCTTGTCTGACGTGCCGGCGGGAACGACACTCACCTGCGCTCCCGTGTCGCACAGGTAACGGCGCCCGGAGAAGGTGTCCGTTATGAACAGCAGGCTGCTCGAACGGCCGGCGCTCATCGCCACTATTGAGCGCCGGCCCGGGCGTTTCCCGACCTGTTGAAGGAGCATGGCGGATGACACTGCCGAGCTTCGTGGCCGAACTTGGCGTGGAACCAGCACCAGGTGGTGGAGCTGGAGGAGCGCGGCTGGCTCCGCCAGGCCGGTGGAGTTGGCGGGTTTCCCCGCGGTGGCGGTTTTCGCCGCGGCGGTGGGCGGGGCGTGGCGGCGGTCACGAGGTGCGTATCAGCATGCTGCGTATGCTGTATAAGCTGATGCTGTGGAACAGCAGCATCAGCAGCATCAGCCACGAGGGCCGTGATGGCCACGCCGACTCTCGCCCGCGTGTCCGAAGCGGCGAAGTACTTGTCCGCCTCGGCTGCCAATGCTCGGGGTTCAGTTAGCCCGGTCCCGGCCAACGCGAGGCGAACCTGCGCTGGAAGTTGGCAACGGAAAAGCACCCGGAATAGAGAACCGGGGGCTTCGTCGCCCAACAGTGACAGCATATGGTCCATTCGGACCGACGGGCGCGTGTCACCGAGCTCGGGGAGATCCAGGAGGCGGTCGGCCCGTGCGTCGTCCGTGAGGCCGAACGTGGCTAGGAGTAGCCGCTTGAGTGCCTCGTACTTGTGGCCGTCCGGTGGGTGGCGAAGGACGGACACAACTCGAGCGGCCGTGCCGGGCCCGAGGGAGGCGACGACGTGGCAATAGCGCGTGTCATCGCCGGTGAGGCGCCGAAGCTGAAATTGGGCTTCGGCCTGGACGAACCAGACTTCGGCCTGAGCCTCCCAAAATTCGGGAAGTTTGATGAAGTTGGCCATGGCAATGGCGTCGCATGTGGAAGGATCGCTCCGGCAGATCCAACGTCGAGGGGGTCACCAGTAAAGCGCGGCGTTACGCGCGCTGCTTGCGAGCAAGGAGGAAGCGGACAAGCGGTAACTTATAAGCGTCTTTATTTCAGGAGCTCACTGTAACACTGGCGCGCTCCGGGCTGCGCGCCCGGTGTATATCATGAGGCCACGCCTACCCCTCGGGCGTGGCCACCGCCTACTTGGTGCGCGGAATGATGTCACCATGCCAGTGGGCTTTTGTGTCCGCCACAATACTGTGATAACAACGAAGTGAAACCGATCAGCAGCCCATCAGTATCTGCTCTATTCACGGTGCTTAAGTTAATCCTTCAAATCATTTAAAAACAACCCAACGTTGACGAAGCATGGCATACGAGGCCCGTTCAAAACGTTCACGGAACGACATACTCTCAAAGGTCTGAGGCCAAAATGTTTGTTTTTTTCAACCCCTTACACAACGGAAACAACAACTGGATAGGTAGGGCCGAGGCCTACGCTTACGTTTCGCTCCTGCATCTGCCACCGTTCATGATTATCAAAGTAGGCTTTACCCTGTTCACGATAAGGTAGAAATCAGTGAGGTGTATACGAAGAGATAAAAGGATGGCATTGACTTCGAGACGGTACGTGATAGTTGGCTGCGGCTGTCTGATGCCACGTTTTTTTTTTTCCTAAGTGTCATAAATGCTGATGGACATAATAAAGGTATCGGCTGATCTCTCATCGTAATATTACCCGATGGAAATGAACTGTTTCTTTGTTTGTCATTTCCTGTGCAATAATGTCAAATTGATAAGTCAGACATCCTTTTCTATTGACAGCTGCTCTCCTTTTCAATGGCATCGTCTATTGATATGCATGTTCTTCTTTCATATAATTTTACAAATGCACAATCAGTATTTCAACTCTTGCAGACATTGGAAAGGAAGTTGACTCACAGGCCAACTCTCTGGCTCAATCACAGGCCGACGCACAGGCGATGTAATTGTGAGTAGCATTTTTGCACAAGTGAAAATTGAAAATACACGTTTTTGGTATGTGGCTATGTTATTTAGTGTTTGTTTTGTCTCTAACAATATAAAATATAAAGTCAGGAGGTGACACTTTATACACAGTGTAAGTTGGATTCTACAAAGTGTCGCCTTTTTCTTGATTTTGTTCACACAAATCCAACCCACACCATATAGTCTCATAAAAAATGGCCAGAGTGGTGCTATACCGATTCCTATTATGAATCCATTCATTTTTCAAAAGTATATCGTAGCGTTGTCATTTAAGTAGATTGCAATAAATACGTTGTTCATATACGCACTCTTCATTCTCATCTTTCTTCCTAACTCTTACTCGGACAAGCAAATCCCCTATGCCATCCATATTGGTACACTCTATCCATACACCACATCCTCCCTTCCGTGGATGTTCCACGGGTTTCGGCTAGTAATAATAATAATAGCGTAAGGACTCGACTTTGTTATCCCTTTTACGCCGCACCCAGTGACCCGATGCCCACGGCACTAATGGATTTACAATCTACGAACCGCGCTCTTTGTTTATCACGTACAGCCATACTCGAAAAATCGGAATTAGCCGACGTTGGGGCCCAAAAGCATCCGATTAACTGCCGATACGACGCCATCTTACGACGCCATCGTATTGGCGTCTGCTGGGCGAAGGCGAAGCAAGCCATCCACTGATTGGACAGGCGAAGGCGAAAGCAAGCCGTCCACTGTGGACAATCCAGAGCATGCATTTGTGCCGGTGTCGGCGATCGTTGTTCATATATGCACTCTTCATTCTCATCTTTCTTCCTAACTCTAACTCGGACAAGCAAATCCCCTATGCCATCCATAATGGTACACTCTATCCATACACCACATCCTCCCTTCCGTGGATGTTCCACGGGTTTCGGCTAGTAATAATAATAATAACAACAATAATAATAAGTGCCGAATCAGTAACAGGCGTTTCGACGAGAATCCTCTTGTTGACTGACTCCCACCGATGTGCTCGTCAAGAACAGAGCTGAGTGCCGGCAAAGAGGGAGGATTTTCTTTAATCATTCCCCTGTCTGTTTTTGTGTCTGAGTGGAGATGTCTCAAGTTCGGATATTAAATTTACCTCACTATTCAATAATTTATGTCTGTGATTTAATTTCATTAAATCCATTATTGTACATTTCATGTGTTGTGTCGTGTTTCTGTGTTCGTGGGTTTTGGATATAAGCCCTGTGAGCTGCGTGCAGGTAAGCACCCTCTTGCCTTTTGTCCCGCGCGCGCCAAAAATTGCTGCCAATTTTCGGCTTGATCGCCTCGGAGTAAAGACCGACCGGCTATCCGTCCAAGACTGGTTTTCATCGGCCGCGGACTTGACATTATCATCCATGAATATGAGAGACTGTCAAAAGTTTTCTTGTTGTCTTTCCAGGTGGTGGACAATTTAGTTCTTCGCATTTTGCAATTTTCAAGTTTGACCTTGTTCATTAGTAGGTGATCAATTGTTCCATAACAACCTCTCTTACATTCATTTTGTTCTGTCTTTAACCCTCCTTGCTGTGTTAGATGATGGTACATCATTTCTGTGATGATTCTGTCAGCAGTTTGTATGTGGTTGGTCGGCGTGTGTGTGTGTGTGTGTGTGTGTGTGTGTGTGTGTGTGTGTGTGTGTGTGTGTGTGTGTGTGTGCATACTGTCTGTACAGACGCAACATATCGATGGCTGTTCAGATGATAATAGCCTTGTGCAAAAACAGTTTATCCATGAATTTTAACTACCAGAAACGGTACCCGCCCTATGGGCGGGGCTTCAATTGGGAGGCCCAAATGAAAAGGCAAAATATCAGAAATTGATGGCTTTTTTTTATTTTAAACGATTCATATAAACATCCGTTGAATCATATCACACGGAAATCATCAAAATCTAAACAGTACATTGCGCCCATTTTGAAAAAAGATTGAATTCTGCAAAACGGAAGCGGCCGCGACACGTCTTTCTCAGTCGCTTTGCACACGCTGCTATGTTACTTCAGAGCCGCACGTTTATATAGGAAGAGTTCGTCAGGAGTCGATCTACTCTCTCCTGGTACGTAGAATAAACAGTATTTGTAGAATTTAAACAAAAGCCACATCACTGTTCATATCAGTAAATATTATTCCATTGTGTTTGGAAAAGCTGGAAAATTGGAAAACATTTGAAAAACAATATAGTGTGGAGCTATGCTCACACGATAAAGCCGGACAAAATGGACGACACCAGGAACGAAGTTTCACTGAGCTATTTATTTTAGCTCAACTCGAAAGAACTCAAAAGCACTGAATAGCCCGTTAACACGGGCGGCAATTTATATCAAAAGTTCACCACACAAAAGCCACGCCTCTCAGGCGGGGCGTGGTATGCAAATAAGTCAGCCACGCCTCTCAATGGGGCGTGGTATGCAAATCGAGAGTCCGCCCGGGCAAGGCAAGTCCGGACACGTCCGGGCGAGTCCGGGCAAGTAACCACCCGCCGGTTACATCATCGGCCGGTGCAAGGTGATTGTGTCATGCTTCCGGTAACCGCTACAATAGCCTATTTTACTCCCAGGGGTCCCAGGAATACCCACCCAAAATATTGTTGCGATCGGTTTAGCCGTTTTTGCGGTACCTTCGAATGGACGGACTGACATTTGGTGAATTATAGTAAGACTAGCAATGGTACCCGCCTTATGGGTGGGGCTTCAATGGGGAAGCCCAAATGTAAAGGCAAAATATCAGAAATTGAAGGCTTTTTTTTATTTTAAACGATTCAGATTGTCGCACGAATGCCCTCGGTTAATACAGTGGGCTCGCGGATGGCCAAACAAACTTTAATGGAGGCGACAATCTATTACGGATTTTTACTATGCAAGCATGGGAGGAAGAAGGAAGAGGAAGAAGTGGCTGGCTCTAACCTGACGTGATCCGAGCAGTCTTCAACCCTGCAAATTAATCTCACACGAACACGGGATTTGGAATGAAAGAGAAAATAATAGAAGGGTTTATTCAAAGTAAATATCGAGACAGAGAAACGTGGTGATAAAACTAAATTCTAGGTTGGGACGCCCCACTCACAGACTTCGGATACAACAATGGGAGAATGAATAAAATAAATGTCCCGTCGTGTATTTGTGAATGCGAGCTTATCTGTCTGGTAGTGTTGCATCGGGTCGATGTTCGAGCGCGTCGTCCGATGCAGCTCTGGTTGGCGCGAAGAAAGGCCTCGATGTGCCCCCGCTCGCCCGCTGCCAGGTCCCAAACCACCCGCTCGCCCGGTCTCATCTGCTCAGCGGCACGCCTTGCTCGCCCGCTCGTCGGTCGCACGCGAGGTCCCGTTTGCTCGTAGCACCAAGCCTTGCTCCAAGCACCAAGCCTCGCTCCAAGCACCAGGCACAAAGAGCACCAAGACCAAGACCAAGACCAAGCCCAAGCACCAAGAGCACCAAGAAGAACCAGGGGAAAACGACCCAGAATCCTCGCGAGCGAGTCTTTTTGTCACCCGCGGTGTGACGTCAGCTCTCCTCCTCCACCAACCAGTCCCTCACTTCTTCGTGGTCTTTCCCACCTTCTGACATCACCGGCCCTTCCCCTCTAATCAGCGACCTGCTTTTAAGTAGTGGTTTTGCGCCTTCCACACTGATTAGCCGAGTGTTCGCGCCTTCCGCACTGATTGGCCGAGGTGTCAACAGTCGGTGGCCAATCAGTGTGCCGCTCCTTCCACCTTCCTTTCACCAATCAGTGGCCAGCCTCTTACCCCAACCAATCGCACGTTCTCTGGGTGTGGTTCCAGCCTGCCTGGCACGATGTTTGTCGCCCATGGTGGCGTACTACGTGGCTGCTGCCTGTTGCTCTTCCAAAGACATTGTGGTGGTGGGGAATTATTTAATGTGTGCACTAATGGATCTATCTAATGTATATGAGTGCGTTGCCATAAGGGACACTGGGTTGCTCACAGAGGGAACGACACACGAGAGAATTTTACCCATAATCCCTGTACTAATTAGCATTCCCCGCCCCGTCATGGTGGGAACACAGATACAACTTATTCCGACATATGGCTAAACATAGAACTAATTACAGGCAGATTCCCTATCACGACAGTCGAGTACCTACCTATGCAGATCTACCTGGATCTAGATATTCCTCCACCCCTAATTCATAACAATATTGTTACGGGTCGCGGACAAGATGTTACTTTGGGCCGAGCGGATGGTCAACCGCGACCGTTACAGGATCCCCGATTAGCCCGACTCCCCCAAACGTTGACCAAATTGCGCCACAGGTATTCAATTTGGAAACCTCTAAAGCGACCGAAAGAGAAGGAAGAGAGGAGGAAGACAGAGTACAGAGGAAGAACAGATTTATTATACACACACAAGCAAAAAGGAGCAATCAAGTTATTTACAAGCAATGGATGGAAGAAGCAGGTGACACAGGGAAATCATTAGCTTATACTATGCAGTTTACTTATAAACCCCAGGACAACATTCAAGACAGACGACGTTCACACTTACACGGGGGAAATTGCAGGCAGGTATGGCTTGAGGATGGATGGTTGTTTTGGGAGGCAATGGAGGGTCCAGCGTGGATTGCTGCCTGGCGCGCCCTTTTCGTGGCCTGCATCCCCTTAGCTGCAGCGCAGCTGGTCGCACGATGGCTCGCAGGCTCGGTCACACATGCTCGTTCAGGCGTCTTCCTTCTCCCCAGCAACAACGAGCGACAGCAAGCAAGAGGACGGGGTCAGAGCAAGAGGAGGGAGTGCGTCCCGCGGCGGTTTATATTGGTTTCTCACCGAACCTTCGCGCACTTTCTCGGGGGTTCCCGCTCCGCCCTCTCTTAGCCAAACCCCTTGTTCTGGGTTGGATGAGCGGGGCCGACTTACTCCTCCCCCCTATGCCGAGGGGGGCGACCCATCTTCTCTAGCCACTCCCCTTGTTCGTAATGGCCGCAAATGTCGAAAACCGGTCAGCAGCTGCAGGTAATGTGCCATCACGTTGCACAGCAGTTCAGTACTGCAATAAACGGTTGCTGTCAAAGCTCAAGTGGGGGAATCCCTGGCACTTGAGCTGCCATGGATCATCGGAGGGGCCTACGCTTATTTCGTTTGATGCAATGCAGAGTCAATCTAGTGGGAAACACATATTTAGCCTACATAGAATAAGGAAATAAGCTATTTAAAAAGATATATCGTGGCCTGTCTGTCGGTTCATGGAATTAACTAGGGGGACGTCTTTCGATCTTATTTACTCTATGAGGGCCAGTTAAAACACAGCAAACCAGTTCTCACATTCTTTACACTTTCCAAATTCGTTACACTGCACCCTCCTTTCTTCAGGTCCGTTCCCGGGCCTACAACTTTAATTTAGTGTGACACGTAGGTGTAGTTCCCTCTACTTTTAACCTGACCCTGAGTGTGACGATTTTAAAACACAAATAAGTATGTCCCCCTATTGCATTGCACCCTGTCTAACAGACTCAAGCCCACAGCTAACCGAATTACGGAATTGTTCTCAAACTATACATTTACGGTGGGGAGCATTATTTACAGTGACGTTATTTCTTATTTACAACGCAACTCAGGACCTGTGTTTTTTTTTTCCTTTTTAGGGAACAAGAAAAAGAAATTCCTGTTGGGAGGGAGGAGACAGCACGCATTGCATCGATGCACCAGTACCAATACCACCAAAGCACCCAAAAGCACCAAAAGCACCACAAAGCACCAAAAGCACCACTCGGTGCACAGTCACCACTGTTCATAATAAACACAACAAAACAACTGGTGGTGGTCTTCTCTTTTTCTGCTGGGCCGATGTTCTTCCCGACGTCTTCTGGCTTCATGCGGCCTACTTGGAAATAATAAAAAGCACAACTTGTGTTCATTTTTATTTAGGGCCTCAGGGGCCAACTAAGGGTGGTCCACCTGTTTGGCATAGGTGCCACCTTACCGAGGTCCGCAAGCAAGATTCCCTGGCCACTCTGGCCGGTCTCCAACAGAGGTGCCCTGCCCCAGAACCTGGGGTCCATCGAGTGGTACTTGGCCGCAGAACAGCGGTCCATAAAGTGGTACATCAACAAATGCATGCTGGTTCTGAGAATCTCGTGCGCACAATGGCCACCTCACGCACGCTCCCCTCGGCGCCCAATGGCGCACAGGTCCTCAAGTGGGAGACAAAAGGGAGGAAGACAAATGAGCGAGGGGTAAGGTCACAAGGGTACACGTCAATAAAGGCAATGCAGGGTGAAGTGCGTACGGAGAGCGAAGTGAGAAAAACTCGTCCCTACCGTACGTCACCCCCCCTGTCACCTACACTACCCTTGCCCTTACCCCATATTTACAACAATTTACACCTTTACAAATTCGTCACTACGTCTTGTCTTCCCCATCTTTTCCTTCTACACCAAATTCGTCTCCAATCCCCCTATCCAAAATTTGCCATCACCAATTCATCATCAATCCTCATAAGGAGGGAGAGATGGAATTACGCACAATGTCACACCCACGTCATGATGCGTCTCACAATCCAAAACATTTGCATTAATGAAAAATAATAAAACATGGCATGGTGTGGAGTTACCTCATCTCAGGTGAGTGGATGCAGATGGTGCGAGGAGATCCTTCTTCCTAACTATCCTCTAAATGACTTTAACACACTTTACACTACCCGGGGTCTTTCCCTGCCAATCCATTGGCCAACTTACACTATGGGTTCTAAAAACCAATTCCCATTGACCAAACTGTGGTGCTTCTCAATTTGGGGTCTCACTCCCCCGATTCATCTCCCTGTGCCCTGGCACAATTTCAGGACTGGGGCGTGTAACTCTCCCAGCAGGTCTACCCACCTGCACACCTCCACCACTGTAGTTGCCACCCGAGCTTACCTAGCTCCTCACCCTAACCTATCTAACTGGGGAAGGCCCCTCCTGGCTCTGTCACCCCACTGGTGCCCTCTGGCACTGGGCTACCCGGGTCCGTCCTCCGGATCCTCAGGCCCCATCCACAACTACCGGCTCCCAGAGCCCACCTGCGGCCTCACCTGGCCGACATCCTCACAGTGGTGGAGTGCCCAAACCAACTACACACACTAACAGGCTACACGCCCAGCCATTTCCACAACACTAATGCACCCATCCAATCACCATTCTTCCACCCGCACCACAGATGCCAATATCCAACCACAATTTACCTGTACCCTCTACCTAACACTTACACTACCCGCCCCGGGTATTCGTGATGGGGGTCCACTCTTCCCCCATTCACACCTTCGCACCATCCACTCCACTCCATTGTTTCCACCATACTCACTCCACGACCATCCATTCCAATACTCCAGATATTCCACACTACCATTTATTCCATACACCTGTTCTCCATTCACCTGTTGTTGCACACCTGTGCAATCACACCTGGTGCCACCTGCACCCTCCTTCTCTTCCTGGACCATTTGGTCAGCACAATACCCATTACTATCACTCACTCATACACTGCTCCATACATCTGTTCAGTTGCACACCTGTGCAATCACACCTGTTCCTTATACACTTCCAATCCTCAAACACATGGCATCATCTCATCTAACTACTCCCCTCTGAAACTTGCGCTTCCCAGTCACCCCTTTAAACTATTGCGCTCCCACGTCATTATCATCCACACTAATCTACCTGCGTCCCCACTACAGGTATCCTTGTCACTAACTAACCTTAACGTCACCTAAGGTCATCTTCTAGGGCCCTACACACGATATATCCTAACCCACCCGGGCTAGTTTTCACTGCCATTAACCCCATAAACTAGTGCTCCTTTGCCCCCCTTACTGTGAGGGATGGTGGATTGGCCATCCCATCACATGGGGCATCTCTTACTATCAATTTTGCACACCAAATCCAACAAATCAAAAATTTGCCAATCACTACCAATCCTCTGCCAATCATCACTCTGCCAATCCTTTACCAATCATCAAATTTTGCTTTTTTCTAATTTTGGGTCCAAAACACTAACCTCATCACCCATCTACTTATTAGATCCTCTCGGTGCGCCAATTCACTTCGAAAGCTCGGCTTCGTACAGCCGAGCAATGAATGCGGGTTCTTTGGTGCCGGCGGCTGGATGCGTCCGGCACTCGGTGCAGGGACGGGGGCTTACCCGTGCCGAGATCCCACGCACCACCTCGGCGCGGAGCCATCCAATTGCCCGATCTCGACCTGCCGGAACGTCTCCACAAAAGGGGGTCGCCATGACGACCCTCCCTATCGGGATACCCGCTCCGCCTAGTGGAGCACGGACGCGACCGTTCGAAACGCGGCCCAGCGTGCATCATGTACGGCGGTCCTTTCGAACCCGCCGTGGCTCGGATCCCCGCTGGTCCTCGCGGCACGCGAAGCTGCCCGACGCGCACCGAGGGCCCGACTCGGCTAAATGTCATTCTAACCGCTAACCCGGTTACCGTCGATGCCTCACCTGCATGCTTACACGCATACGCTACCCCTTTCTTGCTCATACCTCCAGCTGTTCCCATGCTCCTCGTACCTTTCCTTACACACCTCGGTACACTCATTCCGCGCACAGACTTGGTCACACACCTGACCACCGAACACTTTGGCACACATTCGCCGTTCGCACACCTCACCAACACACCCCTTCGTGCCCCCTTCTCGGTCACCTCCTCTGTGACAATCACAGGTGTGCTCTCACTCGCACACCCAACCACGTGCCTCACGACCAACTCAAGTGTGCATTCCCACACACGCTCTACAATTCCAGGCGTGCATCCTTCCATTCCAGGTGTACATCCTCGCTCACCTGTCACAACCAACTCACGCTCCGTGTCACTCACTACTTTCACCACCACTCTTGACAACGCACTCTTTCCCCATGCCCCTGTCCGTTACACACCTTTCTCGCGCACACTCTCCCGTTACACCCTCTGTAACACTCACCACAGGTGTGCATCCTCCCTTACTCTTGACAGCGCACTCTTTCCTCATGCACCTGTCCGTTACACACCTTCCTCGCACATCCTCTTGCGCACACTCTCTCGTTACTTCCTCTGTAACACTCACCACAGGTGTGCATCCTCCCTTACTCTTGACAGCGCACTCTTTCCCCATGCACCCGTCCGTTACACACCTTTCTCGCGCATCCTCTTGCGCACACTCTTTCGTTACTTCCTCCGTAACACTTACCACACCGCGCTTCCATGTACCCCCTCGCACACGCGCTTCGACCAACTCACTCTTGACGGCACACTCTCCCGTTACATCCTCTGTAACACTCCTCACTACGCGCTTCCATGTGCTCCCTCGCACACGCGCTATGACCGACTCACTCTCGACAGCACACTCACTCCTTGGAGTGCACTTTTTTCTCACACACCCCAGAGTCGGACATTCTCGCACACCTCCTCTTTCGCACACCAGACCTGTCGCACACTTCACCAACGGCCTCTCACGAACACCCGGGTCTAAATCAACCCCCAAGCCGACTGAAGCTCCCCTCACATCATATACATTTCCGAATATATCGCCACTCACCTTGACACCTCGTCTCCACACCTCCTCTGCCACCTGCAAACTCTTTATTTGGTTAGTGAGAATCACATTATGAGTTGAGCACCGACCTTGTACCAATTCCATTACCTCCTCCTGGATTTCTCTTTTAGTTTCTGTCCGTCTCTTCTTAATTTCACTCACCTCTTCTTCCACTTCCTCTAATTTTTGCTTCACCTCTTTTATTTCCCGGTGCGTCTCCTCAAGTTCGTCCTCTAAGGCTACCGTGACCGTCTCTATGTGCATCCTCACCTGCCGGTCCTTTGTCTCCATTACTTCTGTCACCTCATCCAACCTCATTGTCAGTCCCTCACGTACCATCTGACATTGCCTCTGTGTCGCTATTAAGTCATTTTTAATTTCTTTTTGTGTCGCCTTTAACCCTCCTAGTACCGCAGTGTTCCTTTGAACCTGCTCCACTAACTCCGTTTGTCCCTCTGTCAGCTGTTCCACCTCCTCCGTCAGACCCTCCATTCCCCCTTGTAACCTCGCCGTATTATTCCTCACCTCTTTCTCCATACACTTCTCACCTCGCTTTACCTCCTCGCGTAGCCCCGAAACCTCCTCACTTACACCTCGTCGTATCCCCTCTTTCATCTCCTCCATCTCTTTTGTAGATGCCACCCTCATCTGTCCCAATTCATCCCTCTGAGCATCCAGTTTACTTTCTAACCCGATTTGCACCTCCTGTATCTGGTTCCCCATTCGTTTGATTTCCCGGGCAGATTGTTCCCCTATTTCCCGCAATTTGTCCTCCATCCTATTTTCTAACCCCATTAACCCATTTTTCACCTCTTTTATCCCGTTGTCTAACCCCTCAAAATTATTGTCTAACTTCCCAAATTTCTTGTCTAACCCCTCAAAATTATTGTCTAACTTCCCAAATTTATTGTCTAACCCCTCACCGGTACCCCTCGCTTCGTCCCCCATTACCCCCAATTGCTCACTCTGAGCCCTCGCTTCGTCCCTCATTGCCCCCATACTGTTTTTCAAACCTCCAATTTGGTCTCCCATTTGTCCCATAAGGGCCCCCATCATTCTGTTTTCCATTTCTTCATTATTCTTGTCCATAAGGGCCTTCATTTGTATAAAAAAAGGTTCAAATCCACCGGTGGCGCTGCTACGGTCGCGGGCGCGGTCACCGTGGCCATGTGCGAGGCGCCATTTTGCGCGCCCGTAACCTCGTGCGCGAGAGCGCCATTTTGTGCGTCTGATACACCCTCAACCACCTCATTGCTCTCCTCCCTTTCTTCCCCTAAGTCCTGGGTTACCCCTAACCCGTCTATCTCCCCCACCGACATCCGATCGCCTTGATTGTCCATGGCGCGATCTCAAAATTCGGGTTTTATAAAACAACAAAATTTCGGCAGCTCGTAATTTTGACCAAATTTTTTTCTACACGTTTTAAAAATTTGTTTCGGGCCTCGTATCCCACTCCTAAACACCAATTGTTACGGGTCGCGGACAAGATGTTACTTTGGGCCGAGCGGATGGTCAACCGCGACCGTTACAGGATCCCCGATTAGCCCGACTCCCCCAAACGTTGACCAAATCGCGCCACAGGTATTCAATTTGGAAACCTCTAAAGCGACAGAAAGAGAAGGAAGAGAGGAGGAAGACAGAGTACAGAGGAAGAACAGATTTAGTATACACACACAAGCAAAAAGGAGCAATCAAGTTATTTACAAGCAATGGATGGAAGAAGCAGGTGACACAGGGAAATCATTAGCTTATACTATGCAGTTTACTTATAAACGCCAGGACAACATTCAAGACAGACGACGTTCACACTTACACGGGGGAAATTGCAGGCAGGTATGGCTTGAGGATGGATGGTTGTTTTGGGAGGCAATGGAGGGTCCAGCGTGGATTGCTGCCTGGCGCGCCCTTTTCGTGGCCTGCGTCCCCTTAGCTGCAGCGCAGCTGGTCGCACGATGGCTCGCAGGCTCGGTCACACCTGCTCGTTCAGGCGTCTTCCTTCTCCCCAGCAACAACGAGCGACAGCAAGCAAGAGGACGGGGTAAGAGCAAGAGGACGGGGTCAGAGCAAGAGGAGGGAGTGCGTCCCGCGGCGGTTTATATTGGTTTCTCACCGAACCTTCGCGCACTTCACGCTAAGTTTGAAGGAAATTGGTCCATGCATGTCACGTGAAATGGATGGGGACATACCTAAGTAACAAAATGGCCGCCAGTCGGCCATCTTGGATCTGATCTCGAAACAAAATGATGTGCATATGTGAACCATCATGCATTGTCCTTGTGCCAAGTACAGACAAAATCGGTCCATACATCTCCGAGATATGGTTGCGTACAAACGGAGGGACGGGTGGACCAAGTCCGAACCAAGTCCAACGAAGGACAAAGAGACAGACAAATAGACAGAGCGACAAATAGATGGAGAGACAAAGAGACATACAAATAGGCAGACAAATAGACAAACAGACAAATAAACGGACAGACAAATAGACAGAGCCACAATTAGATAGAGACAGACATACAAATAGGCAGACAGACAGACAGACAAATAAACAGACAGACAAATAAACAGACAGAAAAACAAATAGACAGAAAAACAAATAGACAGACAGACAAATAGACAGAGCGACAAATAGACAGAGACAGACAGGAAAAAAAAGACAGAGCGACAAATAGACAGAGACACAGACAGACAAATAGACAGAGCCACAAATGGATAGAGACAAACAGACATACAAATATGCAGACAGACAAATAGACCGACAACTAAACATAAAGACAACAAACAAATAAACAGACAAATAGACAGACGAATAGACAGACAGACAAATAGACAGAGAGACAAACAGACATACAAATAGGCAGACAGACAGACAGACAAATAGACAGAGAGACAAATAGAGCGACAAATAGACAGAGCGACAAATAGATAAACAAACAGACATACAGACAAATAGACAGAGCCACAAATAGATAGAGAGACAGACATACAAAAAGGCAGACAGACAGACAAATAGACAGAGTGACAAATAGATAGAGAGACAAACAGACAGACAAATAGACAGACAGACAGCAAATAGACAAGACAGACAGACAAATAGACAAACAAAAAACATTTAGACAGAGAGACAAATAGATAGACAGACAGCAAATAGACAAGTAGACAGACAGATAGACAAACAGACAATGAAACAGACAGATAGAGACAAAACAAGGATGAAAACTTCGGTCCAAAGACTGGAATGAATTTTGGAATGAATGAGTTGGTTCTGGAGGAAAAAAAAGAAACACTTGATGAAGTTTTGTTAATGAGGTGAAATGAGTAAATCGTAGCGATATAAACATTACCAATCATTTTGGGGGAACGACAAAAGAGACGGACAATAATAATAATATAACTATATTAAAATGCTATATTAATACAGGTGGATGATTAATCGTGTATAGTAAAGGAGAACGAACGAAAGCTACAATGGACAAAACAGGGGAATATAAGAGGAAATAATCAAATAATCATTCGAAAAACAGCGAACGAAGAGGTAAATTGAAAATGAGGAATTAGGTTAAATTGGAATGAGTAGAAGGATTTCGGATTGAAAAACGGAAGTTGAGTGAGAACGAAGGACAAGGAGGGAGGAGAGAGCTGAGAGAGGGTGTAGCAGGAAGGGCGGGGAGCTGAACGGGACCGAAGTAAGACGAGACGAGACCTGAGGAGACCTGTCGAGCCGAGACTGCGATGCTGCGGCTCCTCGACGGACGACGTCGACGAGGAGGCGAGGAAGAAGAAGAAGAGGAGCGAGGGAAGAGGAGCGAATGGGTTTCGCAGCAGCAGGAAGAGAATGAGGACGCGTGAGCATTGGTAGATATTCCGATACCTTGACGTTCTTAACGACAGGCCCAGGTCAAAGGCCTAACATTCGAGACTTCGTCGATTTCGTTTAAAAAAATTTTCCGACGTATTAAAAATTAGAAACTCTACATTTTGATTCCTTCGTGTGTTCCTCTTCGGCTGAGACAAATAACGTAAGTATCAATTTGACAGAGGTTGGGGTTGGGGGTTTTGTTTACTTGTATCGAGGCTTTCCTTCGTAGCAGATCTGAAAAACAAACGATGACAGAAGGAAATGTGTGTTCAAAGGAAAATGCTCAGAGTGTGTGGTCGACGTGGAGAGGAGGATCGAGGGAGAAATGGTGTTGGAGGAGGTGGTGTGAGGATTGGGAGGGGAGGAGGGAGAACGAGCTGGGTTCGGGGGTGGACGCTGCGTGAGGACTTGGTGGGGGGGGGGGAGAGGAGGGAGAGAGGGGGGGGAGAGGAGGGAGAGAGGGGGGGGAGAGGAGGGAGAGAGGGGGGGGGGAGAGGAGGGAGAGAGGGGGGGGGAGAGGAGGGAGAGAAGGGGGGGGGGAGAGGAGGGAGAGAAGGGGGGGGGGGAGAGGAGGGAGAGAAGGGGGGGGGGAGAGGAGGGAGAGAAGGGGGGGGGGAGAGGAGGGAGAGAAGGGGGGGGGAGAGGAGGGAGAGAAGGGGGGGGGAGAGGAGGGAGAGAAGGGGGGGGGAGAGGAGGGAGAGAAGGGGGGGGGAGAGGAGGGAGAGAAGGGTGGGGGGGAGGAGGGAGAGAAGGGGAGGGTAGGCGTGAGGACGAACTGAGGTCTTGGTGGGAGGGAGGGGGGGGGGAGGGTGGTGTCAGGCTCAAAGACGGGCCGATGTCTTAGAGAGAGAGGGTGTGGGTGGTGTGTGAGGCTCAAAGACGAGCCGGGGTGTGTGGTGTGAGGCTCAAAGACGGGCCAGTGTCTTATAGAGAGAGGATGGGTGGGGGGAGGGTGGTGTGAGGGTCAAAGACGAGCTGATGTCTTAGAGAGAGAGAGGGTGTGGGTGGTGTGAGGCTCAAAGACGAGACAATATCTTAGAGAGGGAGGGTGTGTGGGTGGTGTGAGGCTCAAAGAGGAGACGATATCTTAGAGAGAGAGAGGGTGTGGGGGTGTGGGTGGTGTGAGGCTCAAAGACGGGCCGATGTCTTGGAGAGAGAGAGGGGGTGGGGGGTGTGTGAGGCTCAAAGACGAGCTGATGTTTTAGAGAGAGAGAGGGTGTGGGTGGTGTGAGGCTCAAAGACGAGACAATATCTTAGAGAGGGAGGGTGTGTGGGTGGTGTGAGGCTCAAAGAGGAGACGATATCTTAGAGAGGGTGTGGGTGGTGTGAGGCTCAAAGACTGGCCGATGTCTTGGAGAGAGAAAGGATGTGGGGGTGTGGGTGGTGTGAGGCTCAAAGACTGGCCGATGTCTTGGAGAGAGAGAGAGAGAGAGAGAGGATGTGGGGGTGTGGGTGGTGTGAGGCTCAGACGGGCCGATGTCTTCGAGAGAGGATGTGGGGGTGTGGGTGGGGTGAGGCTCAAAGACGGGCCGATGTCTTGGAGAGAGAGAGGATGTGGGGGTGTGGGTGGTGTGAGGCTGACGGGCCGATGTCTTAGAGAGAGGATGTGGGGATGTGGGGGGTGTGAGGCTCAAAGACGGGCCGATGTCTTGGAGAGAGAGGGGGTGGGGGGTGTGTGAGGATCAAAGACAAGCTGATGTCTTAGAGAGAGAGGGTGTGGGGGTGTGGGTGGTGTGACGCTCAAAGATGGGCCGTTGTCTTGGAGAGAGAGAGAGAGAGGGGATGTGGGGGGTGTGAGGCTCAAAGACGGGCCGATGTCTTGGAGAGAGAGAGAGAGAGAGAGAGAGAGAGAGGGGGTGGGGGGGGGGGTGTGTGAGGCTCAAAGACAAGCTGATGTCTTAGAGAGAGAGAGGGAGAGGGTGTGGGTGGTGTGAGGTTCAAAGAGGAGACGATATCTTAGAGAGGGTGTGGGGGTGTGGGTGGTGTGAGGCTCAAAGACGAGACGATGTGAGAGAGAGAGAGAGAGAGAGAGAGAGAGAGAGAGAGAGAGAGAGAGAGAGAGAGAGAGAGAGAGAGAGAGAGAGAGAGAGAGAGAGAGAGAGAGAGAGAGAGAGAGAGAGAGAGATAGATAGATAGATAGATATGGTGGGGGTTGGGTGGTTTGAGGCTCAGACGAGCCGATGTCTTGGAGATGGAGGGGGGGGGGTGAGTGGTGTTTTTTTATTTTTTATTTTTTCCTTTTTTTTTGTATACTGAATCGAGGCTCGTGAAAGAGCTAACATTTATTTCACAAACAAATCAACCAGACAAACAAAATATATAAAAAGAGGGAGCGGAAGACAAGATGGGGAGAGAAGGGGAAGCACACAAACACAACATTTGAGAGCAGGGAGATGTGTGGGAGGGAGAGGGCTTGGGGGGAGGAGGCGTGGGAAGGGGGGGGGGGGGATGGGAGAAGTATAAAACACCAAGGACTTCCAGGACAGAAGTTGGTATTTCAAAAAAGTGGATTTGGGGTGAAATTAGCGGGGGTAGAAAAGATCAAGGTTTTGGATGGGGGAAGATAAGAGATGGTGGTGAACAGCCGTTTTAAAGACTTGGAGGGAGGAGTGGGATTGAAGAGAGTGAGGGAGTTTATTCCAGAGGTGGGAGAAAAGAGGAATGAAGGAGTGAAGGTGAGCAGAGAGTCTTGATTTTGGCAGTTTAACCATAAGAGGTTTGCAGGCAGATCTTGTGCGACCTGTAGGAATATTTGTGGGACAGAGCCCAGAGAGAGCTGCGGGGGCAAGGCCAGAGAGGAGTCGGTAGAAGACGGAAAGACCACCACCCTGCCTGCGGTGAGTGAGTGAAAGGCCCTTGGAGTTAGTTTTGGTTTCAACAGCGTGACGACGAGCTAGGTGTGAGGCAGGAGCACCAGCCCAGAGGGGAGAGCAGTATTCCATTGAGCTGCGGATGAAAGCCTTGTATGTGGTGAGGAGCTCATGTGTGCCAAGGAAGGACTTCGCACGACGGAGGATGCCCAGTCGGCGACTGGCTTTGGAGGCCAGATTTGAAATGTGGTTTTGCCAGGAAAGATCATGGCAGATAGTGAGACCCAAAAGCTTGAGTGACAGAACTTCTTGGAGAGGATTATTCAGAAAGTGGATGGGAGGGTTGTCCATTCGGTCTTTTCGGAGAGACATC
The DNA here is from genome assembly GCF_964187855.1 of Myxine glutinosa. Classification (NCBI taxonomy): domain Eukaryota; kingdom Metazoa; phylum Chordata; class Myxini; order Myxiniformes; family Myxinidae; genus Myxine; species Myxine glutinosa. Next base: position 61,287,554 of record NC_136273.1, on the reverse strand, counting down.
GTAAGAGTGTGAGATTTGTCAGGATTGAAAGACATGTTCCACTTGTTTGCCCAGTCTGTGATTTTGTCCAGGTCTGCGGAGAGTGAGGAGGCTGCAGACTGCCGATCTGAGGGATGAGGAATGGAGCGATAGAGAGGAGAGTCATCAGCAAAGAGATAGAGAGGATTTTCAAGAGTCAGAGAGATCATTGATGAAGACCAGAAAAGCACAGGGCCCAGAACACTGCCTTGGGGAACTCCTGCTTGAACAGGAAGAGGAGATGAGAGAAAACCATTCAAGGCCACACGTTGACTGTGACCAGAAAAGAAGTCCGCCAGCCATGCATGGAGATTTCCATGGATACCAAAGGAGGAGAGTTTGGTGAGCAGAGCGTGGTGCCAGACCGTATTGAAGGCACGTGATATGTCAAGGGAGACGGCTCTAATTTCCTGTTTGGCATTGAGGACCTCCATCCATTGTTGAGAAAGCAGAAGCAGCATGTCCAGAGTCGAGTGACCAGTTCTGAAACCAAATTGATGATCAGAGATCAAGCCATTGGAGAAGAGGAAAGATTTCATATCTGAAGCAATGATGGATTCCATGACTTTGCTGATAATTGGGAGAAGGCTGATTGGTCTGTAGTTGCTAGGATCTGTTTTTGCACCTTTTTTGTGCAAAGCGGTGATGTTGGCTGATTTCCAAGCAGGAGCCTCGATCTTGTATACAAAAAAAAAAAAAAAAGATGGCAGATGACCTTGAGCAAAAGAGAGGGTGAAGAGAACAGAGAGAGGGGTGAAAGAGCAGAAGAACAGGATTTTAGGACCCGTGGGCTGATGCTGTCAGGTCCAGTTGCAGAATCAGAGTCGAGGGTTGACAGAAACTTTTCCACCTTGTCAGGAGGAAAGGACACAGAGTCCAGGAGCAGCTGGGTATGACTGGGTACGGTGGGTACAGAGAGGGATGGGTTTGGGACACAAGATTCAGAGGCAAACACAGAGTTGAGGCATTCAGCTTTTTCACGTGCGGAGTCAGCCGTGTAGCTGTTTGAGGTGAGGGAGGGGATGGAGGGGGAACAAACACCAGAAACATATTTGACCAGACACCACCAGGATTTGGAAGAGGGAGACAGATAAGAGAGTTCGGTCTTGAGAACGGAGAGATATTGTTTCCTGGCTCTCCTGAGGGTGGACACACTTGTTTCAGGTTTTGTGAAAGGAAATGAGATTTCCTTCCGTTGGATTTGCTTTCCAGGAGACGAAAGCAAGTTGTTTCTGGGCAACAGCCTCACCACAAGATTCTGTGTACCATGGACAGGAGGAAGGGGATGACAACTGAAGACGAGATGGGATAAATCTGTGCATGAGAGAGAGAGCAATTTACTTTGGAAGAATTCCCAGGATGAGTTGATGTCAGAGGCGGTAGAGATGGGAGACCAGTGGAGATGATTGATGGCTGCTTGAAGACCGTGCCAGTTGGCCTGAGTGAAATGCCAGACTCGTCGACGCTGAGGAGGCTCTCTGAAAATGGTCAGAGAGATGTCCACTTTAACAAGCATGTGATCAGATGAGCCGATTGGAGCAGAAGAAGAGCAGCAGACATTTTCAGGGAAGTTAGTCAACCAAGTCCAGAAGAGAAGATGCTCCGTTGACTGAGATCCGGGTCGGGAAATTGACAGATTGTGTCAGTCCCAGTGAGTCGCAGAAGTCCTTCGCTGAAGAGCCATGGCTGGTGAGAGAGGTACCCACACCCAGCCAACTGGCATGGTGACAATTGAAATCACCACATATGAGGAAGAAAGAGTTGGGATGGGTAGATAGAAGTTGGTCCATATCAGACAGCGAGATGTAGATGGAGTCATCACTGTTTGGTGGACAGTACAACACACATATGAACAAAAGGTGGGAGCGAAGGGGAAGCCGTAGCCAAAGGTATTCTTGAGGGTGAGGTGGAGAGAGGGCAGTGCAGGGTGAGTGAGGAAGAGAGTTTTTTTAATAAAGATAGCAACCCCACCTCCAGGACGAGGCTCAGGTCTATCATACCGGAGTAGGGAGTAAGCTGGGAGAGATACCAAGGAATCAGAGACATCATGAAGGAGGAAAGTTTCTGTTAAGCAGATCACGTCTGGTTTGTCAGAAGCAACCTGTATGGAGATATCAGTCAAGTTTGAGCGAAGGCCCCGGATGTTTGAGGTCCATACCGTTAATGAAGAGGAAGGGGGAGCATCGGATACAGAACAGGGGTGGGGTGGGGTGGGAGGGGTAGGGTAAGAGGAGGAAGAGGTCGGGAGAGCTGTTGAAGGTGTGTCAGAGATTTCAGAACAGCTTGGAGAAAGGGAAGAATGGGGCGGACAAAAGGTTTGATGGTGATTGGGTGAGGCACAGTGAGGTGTTATTAGAGAAGGGCGAAGAGCGAGGCAGAAGGTTGGGGGAGATGAAGGTGAAAGTTGAAAGGGGGAAGAAGCGGGGAGGACGCTTTGAGGAGGAGGGGTGAGAGGTGACTCTAGGAGGGGAGGAGCGAGGGAGAGTCTCGGAGGGGAGGGGTGTGGGGGGAGTTTAGGAGGGAAGGGTCAAGGGGGGAGATTTGAAAGGGATGGGTGATGGGGAAGATTTGGAGGGGAGGGGCAAGGGGGAAGATTTGAAAGAGATGGGTGATGGGGAAGATTTGGAGGGGAGGGGTGATGTGCAAGTTTTGGTGGGAAGGGGTGATGGGGAAGATTTGGAGGGGCAAGGGGGAAGATTTGAAAGGGATGGGTGATGGGGAAAATTTGGAGGGGAGGGGCAAGGGGGAATATTTGAAAGAGATGGGTGATGGGGAAGATTTGGAGGGGAGGGGCAAGGGGGTAGATTTGGAGGGGAGGGGTGATGGGGAAGTTTTGGTGGGGAGGGAGGGGTGATAGGGAAGTTTTGGAGGGAAGGGGTGATGGGGAAGATTTGGAGGGGAGGGGTGAGATTGGATTTTGAAAAGTGTACGATTAATGGGAAACGAACATTTATTGCAAAATGAGTTTCTTGAGACCTTCGAGTCAAAAATACTTTTGAGGACGCTGAAGGAGGGGTGGAGTGCAGGAGAGTTTCGGGAATGTCGAAAAAAGGAATTGTAAGAGATGGAATTTTTTTTGGGAATGAATAGATTTGGTGAGCAAGTCGAAAGCATCCTTTTATCGAAGAAGAAGAAAAAGGTGTTATAATATACGACAGAATACAGTTCTTCAGGGGAAAGTTTAAACATTTTTAACAACGTGATAACGTGATCGAAGAACGAACGAACAAATAAGAACAACGAATAAACGAATAAGAACAGAGAAGGAAATACATTTTTATTTTTTTATTTTTTTATTTTGAGTTGAGATTTTAAACAAGGAAGAATGGGGTGAAAGACTGGGACAAAAACAGAGAACGATAGTAATTGCAGCGCAATCGACAAACCGCTGAGAGAAAAACAAAGCCTCAAGGTCGGACACGGTAGCCTACTAGGCCTCAGAATACGCGACACGAATTAACCGACAATTTTGTATGCAGGTATGAAAAATTAACACCGAGAATCTTCCTAAAGACGCACTATAGGTACACACACCGAAAGATAGATACAGTTTCGACAAAAACACAATTGTGAAAAATTACTTAACTTCGAAGGCGTGAGCGCATGGACAGCTTCGAAAAGACGTGACCTCCAATCTTGCGCATCAAGGCTCAGAGATGAGCCGATGTCTTAGAGAGAGAGGGGTGGGGGGTGGTGTGAGGCTCAAAGAGGAGACGATATCTTAGAGAGAGAGAGAGAGAGAGAGGGTGTGGGGGTGTGGGTGGTGTGAGGCTCAAAGACGGGCCGATGTCTTGGAGAGAGAGAGGGGGTGGGGGGTGTGTGAGGCTCAAAGACGAGCTGATGTTTTAGAGAGAGAGAGGGTGTGGGTGGTGTGAGGCTCAAAGACGAGACAATATCTTAGAGAGGGAGGGTGTGTGGGTGGTGTGAGGCTCAAAGAGGAGACGATATCTTAGAGAGGGTGTGGGTGGTGTGAGGCTCAAAGACTGGCCGATGTCTTGGAGAGAGAGAGAGAGAGAGAGGATGTGGGGGTGTGGGTGGTGTGAGGCTCAGACGGGCCGATGTCTTCGAGAGAGGATGTGGGGGTGTGGGTGGGGTGAGGCTCAAAGACGGGCCGATGTCTTGGAGAGAGAGAGGATGTGGGGGTGTGGGTGGTGTGAGGCTGACGGGCCGATGTCTTAGAGAGAGGATGTGGGGATGTGGGGGGTGTGAGGCTCAAAGACGGGCCGATGTCTTGGAGAGAGAGGGGGTGGGGGGTGTGTGAGGATCAAAGACAAGCTGATGTCTTAGAGAGAGAGGGTGTGGGGGTGTGGGTGGTGTGACGCTCAAAGATGGGCCGTTGTCTTGGAGAGAGAGAGAGAGAGGGGATGTGGGGGGTGTGAGGCTCAAAGACGGGCCGATGTCTTGGAGAGAGAGAGAGAGAGAGAGAGAGAGAGAGAGGGGGTGGGGGGGGGGGGGTGTGTGAGGCTCAAAGACAAGCTGATGTCTTAGAGAGAGAGAGGGAGAGGGTGTGGGTGGTGTGAGGTTCAAAGAGGAGACGATATCTTAGAGAGGGTGTGGGGGTGTGGGTGGTGTGAGGCTCAAAGACGAGACGATGTGAGAGAGAGAGAGAGAGAGAGAGAGAGAGAGAGAGAGAGATAGATAGATAGATATGGTGGGGGTTGGGTGGTTTGAGGCTCAGACGAGCCGATGTCTTGGAGATGGAGGGGGGGGGTGAGTGGTGTTTTTTTATTTTTTATTTTTTCCTTTTTTTTTGTATACTGAATCGAGGCTCGTGAAAGAGCTAACATTTATTTCACAAACAAATCAACCAGACAAACAAAATATATAAAAAGAGGGAGCGGAAGACAAGATGGGGAGAGAAGGGGAAGCACACAAACACAACATTTGAGAGCAGGGAGATGTGTGGGAGGGAGAGGGCTTGGGGGGAGGAGGCGTGGGAAGGGGGGGGGGGGGATGGGAGAAGTATAAAACACCAAGGACTTCCAGGACAGAAGTTGGTATTTCAAAAAAGTGGATTTGGGGTGAAATTAGCGGGGGTAGAAAAGATCAAGGTTTTGGATGGGGGAAGATAAGAGATGGTGGTGAACAGCCGTTTTAAAGACTTGGAGGGAGGAGTGGGATTGAAGAGAGTGAGGGAGTTTATTCCAGAGGTGGGAGAAAAGAGGAATGAAGGAGTGAAGGTGAGCAGAGAGTCTTGATTTTGGCAGTTTAACCATAAGAGGTTTGCAGGCAGATCTTGTGCGACCTGTAGGAATATTTGTGGGACAGAGCCCAGAGAGAGCTGCGGGGGCAAGGCCAGAGAGGAGTCGGTAGAAGACGGAAAGACCACCACCCTGCCTGCGGTGAGTGAGTGAAAGGCCCTTGGAGTTAGTTTTGGTTTCAACAGCGTGACGACGAGCTAGGTGTGAGGCAGGAGCACCAGCCCAGAGGGGAGAGCAGTATTCCATTGAGCTGCGGATGAAAGCCTTGTATGTGGTGAGGAGCTCATGTGTGCCAAGGAAGGACTTCGCACGACGGAGGATGCCCAGTCGGCGACTGGCTTTGGAGGCCAGATTTGAAATGTGGTTTTGCCAGGAAAGATCATGGCAGATAGTGAGACCCAAAAGCTTGAGTGACAGAACTTCTTGGAGAGGATTATTCAGAAAGTGGATGGGAGGGTTGTCCATTCGGTCTTTTCGGAGAGACATCGTAAGAGTGTGAGATTTGTCAGGATTGAAAGACATGTTCCACTTGTTTGCCCAGTCTGTGATTTTGTCCAGGTCTGCGGAGAGTGAGGAGGCTGCAGACTGCCGATCTGAGGGATGAGGAATGGAGCGATAGAGAGGAGAGTCATCAGCAAAGAGATAGAGAGGATTTTCAAGAGTCAGAGAGATCATTGATGAAGACCAGAAAAGCACAGGGCCCAGAACACTGCCTTGGGGAACTCCTGCTTGAACAGGAAGAGGAGATGAGAGAAAACCATTCAAGGCCACACGTTGACTGTGACCAGAAAAGAAGTCCGCCAGCCATGCATGGAGATTTCCATGGATACCAAAGGAGGAGAGTTTGGTGAGCAGAGCGTGGTGCCAGACCGTATTGAAGGCACGTGATATGTCAAGGGAGACGGCTCTAATTTCCTGTTTGGCATTGAGGACCTCCATCCATTGTTGAGAAAGCAGAAGCAGCATGTCCAGAGTCGAGTGACCAGTTCTGAAACCAAATTGATGATCAGAGATCAAGCCATTGGAGAAGAGGAAAGATTTCATATCTGAAGCAATGATGGATTCCATGACTTTGCTGATAATTGGGAGAAGGCTGATTGGTCTGTAGTTGCTAGGATCTGTTTTTGCACCTTTTTTGTGCAAAGCGGTGATGTTGGCTGATTTCCAAGCAGGAGCCTCGATCTTGTATACAAAAAAAAAAAAAAAAAGATGGCAGATGACCTTGAGCAAAAGAGAGGGTGAAGAGAACAGAGAGAGGGGTGAAAGAGCAGAAGAACAGGATTTTAGGACCCGTGGGCTGATGCTGTCAGGTCCAGTTGCAGAATCAGAGTCGAGGGTTGACAGAAACTTTTCCACCTTGTCAGGAGGAAAGGACACAGAGTCCAGGAGCAGCTGGGTATGACTGGGTACGGTGGGTACAGAGAGGGATGGGTTTGGGACACAAGATTCAGAGGCAAACACAGAGTTGAGGCATTCAGCTTTTTCACGTGCGGAGTCAGCCGTGTAGCTGTTTGAGGTGAGGGAGGGGATGGAGGGGGAACAAACACCAGAAACATATTTGACCAGACACCACCAGGATTTGGAAGAGGGAGACAGATAAGAGAGTTCGGTCTTGAGAACGGAGAGATATTGTTTCCTGGCTCTCCTGAGGGTGGACACACTTGTTTCAGGTTTTGTGAAAGGAAATGAGATTTCCTTCCGTTGGATTTGCTTTCCAGGAGACGAAAGCAAGTTGTTTCTGGGCAACAGCCTCACCACAAGATTCTGTGTACCATGGACAGGAGGAAGGGGATGACAACTGAAGACGAGATGGGATAAATCTGTGCATGAGAGAGAGAGCAATTTACTTTGGAAGAATTCCCAGGATGAGTTGATGTCAGAGGCGGTAGAGATGGGAGACCAGTGGAGATGATTGATGGCTGCTTGAAGACCGTGCCAGTTGGCCTGAGTGAAATGCCAGACTCGTCGACGCTGAGGAGGCTCTCTGAAAATGGTCAGAGAGATGTCCACTTTAACAAGCATGTGATCAGATGAGCCGATTGGAGCAGAAGAAGAGCAGCAGACATTTTCAGGGAAGTTAGTCAACCAAGTCCAGAAGAGAAGATGCTCCGTTGACTGAGATCCGGGTCGGGAAATTGACAGATTGTGTCAGTCCCAGTGAGTCGCAGAAGTCCTTCGCTGAAGAGCCATGGCTGGTGAGAGAGGTACCCACACCCAGCCAACTGGCATGGTGACAATTGAAATCACCACATATGAGGAAGAAAGAGTTGGGATGGGTAGATAGAAGTTGGTCCATATCAGACAGCGAGATGTAGATGGAGTCATCACTGTTTGGTGGACAGTACAACACACATATGAACAAAAGGTGGGAGCGAAGGGGAAGCCGTAGCCAAAGGTATTCTTGAGGGTGAGGTGGAGAGAGGGCAGTGCAGGGTGAGTGAGGAAGAGAGTTTTTTTAATAAAGATAGCAACCCCACCTCCAGGACGAGGCTCAGGTCTATCATACCGGAGTAGGGAGTAAGCTGGGAGAGATACCAAGGAATCAGAGACATCATGAAGGAGGAAAGTTTCTGTTAAGCAGATCACGTCTGGTTTGTCAGAAGCAACCTGTATGGAGAGATCAGTCAAGTTTGAGCGAAGGCCCCGGATGTTTGAGGTCCATACCGTTAATGAAGAGGAAGGGGGAGCATCGGATACAGAACAGGGGTGGGGTGGGGTGGGAGGGGTAGGGTAAGAGGAGGAAGAGGTCGGGAGAGCTGTTGAAGGTGTGTCAGAGATTTCAGAACAGCTTGGAGAAAGGGAAGAATGGGGCGGACAAAAGGTTTGATGGTGATTGGGTGAGGCACAGTGAGGTGTTATTAGAGAAGGGCGAAGAGCGAGGCAGAAGGTTGGGGGAGATGAAGGTGAAAGTTGAAAGGGGGAAGAAGCGGGGAGGACGCTTTGAGGAGGAGGGGTGAGAGGTGACTCTAGGAGGGGAGGAGCGAGGGAGAGTCTCGGAGGGGAGGGGTGTGGGGGGAGTTTAGGAGGGAAGGGTCAAGGGGGGAGATTTGAAAGGGATGGGTGATGGGGAAGATTTGGAGGGGAGGGGCAAGGGGGAAGATTTGAAAGAGATGGGTGATGGGGAAGATTTGGAGGGGAGGGGTGATGTGCAAGTTTTGGTGGGAAGGGGTGATGGGGAAGATTTGGAGGGGCAAGGGGGAAGATTTGAAAGGGATGGGTGATGGGGAAAATTTGGAGGGGAGGGGCAAGGGGGAATATTTGAAAGAGATGGGTGATGGGGAAGATTTGGAGGGGAGGGGCAAGGGGGTAGATTTGGAGGGGAGGGGTGATGGGGAAGTTTTGGTGGGGAGGGAGGGGTGATAGGGAAGTTTTGGAGGGAAGGGGTGATGGGGAAGATTTGGAGGGGAGGGGTGAGATTGGATTTTGAAAAGTGTACGATTAATGGGAAACGAACATTTATTGCAAAATGAGTTTCTTGAGACCTTCGAGTCAAAAATACTTTTGAGGACGCTGAAGGAGGGGTGGAGTGCAGGAGAGTTTCGGGAATGTCGAAAAAAGGAATTGTAAGAGATGGAATTTTTTTTGGGAATGAATAGATTTGGTGAGCAAGTCGAAAGCATCCTTTTATCGAAGAAGAAGAAAAAGGTGTTATAATATACGACAGAATACAGTTCTTCAGGGGAAAGTTTAAACATTTTTAACAACGTGATAACGTGATCGAAGAACGAACGAACAAATAAGAACAACGAATAAACGAATAAGAACAGAGAAGGAAATACATTTTTATTTTTTTATTTTTTTATTTTGAGTTGAGATTTTAAACAAGGAAGAATGGGGTGAAAGACTGGGACAAAAACAGAGAACGATAGTAATTGCAGCGCAATCGACAAACCGCTGAGAGAAAAACAAAGCCTCAAGGTCGGACACGGTAGCCTACTAGGCCTCAGAATACGCGACACGAATTAACCGACAATTTTGTATGCAGGTATGAAAAATTAACACCGAGAATCTTCCTAAAGACGCACTATAGGTACACACACCGAAAGATAGATACAGTTTCGACAAAAACACAATTGTGAAAAATTACTTAACTTCGAAGGCGTGAGCGCATGGACAGCTTCGAAAAGACGTGACCTCCAATCTTGCGCATCAAGGCTCAGAGATGAGCCGATGTCTTAGAGAGAGAGGGGTGGGGGGGTGGTGTGAGGCTCAAAGACAAGCCAATGTCTTGGAGAGGGAGGGAGGGAAGGTGGGGTGGGTGGGTATGAGGTTAAGGGTGGGTGGTGTGGGAAGACTTGAGGTCGGTTGGGGGCGGGGGGGTAAAGATGTGACGAACCGAGGTCAGGGGGAGAGGGGCAATGATGCGCCAAGGTGGTGTTGGAGGAGGGTGGAAGAGGAGCTGAGTTCAAGGGGGGAGAGGAGGTGTGAGGATGTGCTGACGTCAAGGAGTGTTGGGAGAGGATGTGTGAGTGTGAGGTGAGGTCAACGGTTGGGGACAAGGTGTGAGAACGAGCCAGGGGTGAGGGAGGCATGAGGACGAGCCGATGGTGGGCGAGCCAAGGGGCGGGTGTAAGTGTGAGAACACGCTTTGGTTGGGGGAGTGGGGGAGAGATGTGAGGATGGGAGAGCACATGTTTCAAAAGACATGTACTTGCTGGAAAAGGACCTTCTTTCATTTTTTTTTTTTCAATGCCCAAAGAGAAAGTGTAGAAGATCTTGACAACATGCGAATCCATTGTACCACAGGTGTTGATTTGTGTTCCGTTTTGTTCCAAAGCACATGGCTCCCATTGATGGTTAGGGAAAGAATCTTTAAGCAGAAGAGTTGAGATGAAATCTACATTGCTGAAGAATGGTCTCAGTTTAATGCTCAACGATTCTTGATGCAAAGAGACGCATGAGACCCATGTTCCTGGCTTTTTCATAAAGGGGCATGGTCGCCTCCTCTGATAACATTTTTTTCTTTAAAGTCTCCGCAGATTGCTCTGTGTGAAGTTCTCAATTTTATTTTCACAGTCCAGCTTGTATCATCTCCAAAGCTTTGATATGTGAGCCAGACCTTGTATTTTTCTCCAACAGTAGTGCAAGATGTTGGGATGCCAATATTATTACCTTGTAGGGACCTGCAGAACATCCGCCTCAAACCTCCACTTCCCAGCCCGCAGTCCTCATCATCCACTTCCCAGTCCTCATCATCCACTTCCCAGTCCTCATCATCCACTTCCCAGTCCTCATCATCCACTTCACAGTCCTCATCATCCACTTCCCAGTCCTCATCATCCACTTCCCAGTCCTCGTCATCCACTTCCCAGTCCTCGTCATCCACTTCCCAGTCCTCGTCATCCACTTCCCAGTCCTCGTCATCCACTTCCCAGTCCTCGTCATCCACTTCCCAGTCCTCGTCATCCACTTCCCAGTCCTCGTCATCCACTTCCCAGTCCTCGTCATCCACTTCCCAGTCCTCGTCATCCACTTCCCAGTCCTCGTCATCCACTTCCCAGTCCTCGTCATCCACTTCCCAGTCCTCGTCATCCACTTCCCAGTCCTCGTCATCCACTTCCCAGTCCTCGTCATCCACTTCCCAGTCCTCGTCATCCACTTCCCAGTCCTCGTCATCCACTTCCCAGTCCTCGTCATCCACTTCCCAGTCCTCGTCATCCACTTCCCAGTCCTCGTCATCCACTTCCCAGTCCTCGTCATCCACTTCCCAGTCCTCGTCATCCACTTCCCAGTCCTCGTCATCCACTTCCCAGTCCTCGTCATCCACTTCCCAGTCCTCGTCATCCACTTCCCAGTCCTCGTCATCCACTTCCCAGTCCTCGTCATCCACTTCCCAGTCCTCGTCATCCACTTCCCAGTCCTCGTCATCCACTTCCCAGTCCTCGTCATCCACTTCCCAGTCCTCGTCATCCACTTCCCAGTCCTCGTCATCCACTTCCCAGTCCTCGTCATCCACTTCCCAGTCCTCGTCATCCACTTCCCAGTCCTCGTCATCCACTTCCCAGTCCTCGTCATCCACTTCCCAGTCCTCGTCATCCACTTCCCAGTCCTCGTCATCCACTTCCCAGTCCTCGTCATCCACTTCCCAGTCCTCGTCATCCACTTCCCAGTCCTCGTCATCCACTTCCCAGTCCTCGTCATCCACTTCCCAGTCCTCGTCATCCACTTCCCAGTCCTCGTCATCCACTTCCCAGTCCTCGTCATCCACTTCCCAGTCCTCGTCATCCACTTCCCAGTCCTCGTCATCCACTTCCCAGTCCTCGTCATCCACTTCCCAGTCCTCGTCATCCACTTCCCAGTCCTCGTCATCCACTTCCCAGTCCTCGTCATCCACTTCCCAGTCCTCGTCATCCACTTCCCAGTCCTCGTCATCCACTTCCCAGTCCTCGTCATCCACTTCCCAGTCCTCGTCATCCACTTCCCAGTCCTCGTCATCCACTTCCCAGTCCTCGTCATCCACTTCCCAGTCCTCGTCATCCACTTCCCAGTCCTCGTCATCCACTTCCCAGTCCTCGTCATCCACTTCCCAGTCCTCGTCATCCACTTCCCAGTCCTCGTCATCCACTTCCCAGTCCTCGTCATCCACTTCCCAGTCCTCGTCATCCACTTCCCAGTCCTCGTCATCCACTTCCCAGTCCTCGTCATCCACTTCCCAGTCCTCGTCATCCACTTCCCAGTCCTCGTCATCCACTTCCCAGTCCTCGTCATCCACTTCCCAGTCCTCGTCATCCACTTCCCAGTCCTCGTCATCCACTTCCCAGTCCTCGTCATCCACTTCCCAGTCCTCGTCATCCACTTCCCAGTCCTCGTCATCCACTTCCCAGTCCTCGTCATCCACTTCCCAGTCCTCGTCATCCACTTCCCAGTCCTCGTCATCCACTTCCCAGTCCTCGTCATCCACTTCCCAGTCCTCGTCATCCACTTCCCAGTCCTCGTCATCCACTTCCCAGTCCTCGTCATCCACTTCCCAGTCCTCGTCATCCACTTCCCAGTCCTCGTCATCCACTTCCCAGTCCTCGTCATCCACTTCCCAGTCCTCGTCATCCACTTCCCAGTCCTCGTCATCCACTTCCCAGTCCTCGTCATCCACTTCCCAGTCCTCGTCATCCACTTCCCAGTCCTCGTCATCCACTTCCCAGTCCTCGTCATCCACTTCCCAGTCCTCGTCATCCACTTCCCAGTCCTCGTCATCCACTTCCCAGTCCTCGTCATCCACTTCCCAGTCCTCGTCATCCACTTCCCAGTCCTCGTCATCCACTTCCCAGTCCTCGTCATCCACTTCCCAGTCCTCGTCATCCACTTCCCAGTCCTCGTCATCCACTTCCCAGTCCTCGTCATCCACTTCCCAGTCCTCGTCATCCACTTCCCAGTCCTCGTCATCCACTTCCCAGTCCTCGTCATCCACTTCCCAGTCCTCGTCATCCACTTCCCAGTCCTCGTCATCCACTTCCCAGTCCTCGTCATCCACTTCCCAGTCCTCGTCATCCACTTCCCAGTCCTCGTCATCCACTTCCCAGTCCTCGTCATCCACTTCCCAGTCCTCGTCATCCACTTCCCAGTCCTCGTCATCCACTTCCCAGTCCTCGTCATCCACTTCCCAGTCCTCGTCATCCACTTCCCAGTCCTCGTCATCCACTTCCCAGTCCTCGTCATCCACTTCCCAGTCCTCGTCATCCACTTCCCAGTCCTCGTCATCCACTTCCCAGTCCTCGTCATCCACTTCCCAGTCCTCGTCATCCACTTCCCAGTCCTCGTCATCCACTTCCCAGTCCTCGTCATCCACTTCCCAGTCCTCGTCATCCACTTCCCAGTCCTCGTCATCCACTTCCCAGTCCTCGTCATCCACTTCCCAGTCCTCGTCATCCACTTCCCAGTCCTCGTCATCCACTTCCCAGTCCTCGTCATCCACTTCCCAGTCCTCGTCATCCACTTCCCAGTCCTCGTCATCCACTTCCCAGTCCTCGTCATCCACTTCCCAGTCCTCGTCATCCACTTCCCAGTCCTCGTCATCCACTTCCCAGTCCTCGTCATCCACTTCCCAGTCCTCGTCATCCACTTCCCAGTCCTCGTCATCCACTTCCCAGTCCTCGTCATCCACTTCCCAGTCCTCGTCATCCACTTCCCAGTCCTCGTCATCCACTTCCCAGTCCTCGTCATCCCCTTCCCAGTCCTCGTCATCCACTTCCCAGTCCTCGTCATCCCCTTCCCAGTCCTCGTCATCCCCTTCCCAGTCCTCGTCATCCCCTTCCCAGTCCTCGTCATCCCCTTCCCAGTCCTCGTCATCCCCTTCCCAGTCCTCGTCATCCCCTTCCCAGTCCTCGTCATCCCCTTCCCAGTCCTCGTCATCCCCTTCCCAGTCCTCGTCATCCCCTTCCCAGTCCTCGTCATCCCCTTCCCAGTCCTCGTCATCCCCTTCCCAGTCCTCGTCATCCCCTTCCCAGTCCTCGTCATCCCCTTCCCAGTCCTCGTCATCCCCTTCCCAGTCCTCGTCATCCCCTTCCCAGTCCTCGTCATCCCCTTCCCAGTCCTCGTCATCCCCTTCCCAGTCCTCGTCATCCCCTTCCCAGTCCTCGTCATCCCCTTCCCAGTCCTCGTCATCCCCTTCCCAGTCCTCGTCATCCCCTTCCCAGTCCTCGTCATCCCCTTCCCAGTCCTCGTCATCCCCTTCCCAGTCCTCGTCATCCCCTTCCCAGTCCTCGTCATCCCCTTCCCAGTCCTCGTCATCCCCTTCCCAGTCCTCGTCATCCCCTTCCCAGTCCTCGTCATCCCCTTCCCAGTCCTCGTCATCCCCTTCCCAGTCCTCGTCATCCCCTTCCCAGTCCTCGTCATCCCCTTCCCAGTCCTCGTCATCCCCTTCCCAGTCCTCGTCATCCCCTTCCCAGTCCTCGTCATCCCCTTCCCAGTCCTCGTCATCCCCTTCCCAGTCCTCGTCATCCCCTTCCCAGTCCTCGTCATCCCCTTCCCAGTCCTCGTCATCCCCTTCCCAGTCCTCGTCATCCCCTTCCCAGTCCTCGTCATCCCCTTCCCAGTCCTCGTCATCCCCTTCCCAGTCCTCGTCATCCCCTTCCCAGTCCTCGTCATCCCCTTCCCAGTCCTCGTCATCCCCTTCCCAGTCCTCGTCATCCCCTTCCCAGTCCTCGTCATCCCCTTCCCAGTCCTCGTCATCCCCTTCCCAGTCCTCGTCATCCCCTTCCCAGTCCTCGTCATCCCCTTCCCAGTCCTCGTCATCCCCTTCCCAGTCCTCGTCATCCCCTTCCCAGTCCTCGTCATCCCCTTCCCAGTCCTCGTCATCCCCTTCCCAGTCCTCGTCATCCCCTTCCCAGTCCTCGTCATCCCCTTCCCAGTCCTCGTCATCCCCTTCCCAGTCCTCGTCATCCCCTTCCCAGTCCTCGTCATCCCCTTCCCAGTCCTCGTCATCCCCTTCCCAGTCCTCGTCATCCCCTTCCCAGTCCTCGTCATCCCCTTCCCAGTCCTCGTCATCCCCTTCCCAGTCCTCGTCATCCCCTTCCCAGTCCTCGTCATCCCCTTCCCAGTCCTCGTCATCCCCTTCCCAGTCCTCGTCATCCCCTTCCCAGTCCTCGTCACCCCCTTCCCAGTCCTCGTCACCCCCTTCCCAGTCCTCGTCACCCCCTTCCCAGTCCTCGTCACCCCCTTCCCAGTCCTCGTCACCCCCTTCCCAGTCCTCGTCACCCCCTTCCCAGTCCTCGTCACCCCCTTCCCAGTCCTCGTCACCCCCTTCCCAGTCCTCGTCACCCCCTTCCCAGTCCTCGTCACCCCCTTCCCAGTCCTCGTCACCCCCTTCCCAGTCCTCGTCACCCCCTTCCCAGTCCTCGTCACCCCCTTCCCAGTCCTCGTCACCCCCTTCCCAGTCCTCGTCACCCCCTTCCCAGTCCTCGTCACCCCCTTCCCAGTCCTCGTCACCCCCTTCCCAGTCCTCGTCACCCCCTTCCCAGTCCTCGTCACCCCCTTCCCAGTCCTCGTCACCCCCTTCCCAGTCCTCGTCACCCCCTTCCCAGTCCTCGTCACCCCCTTCCCAGTCCTCGTCACCCCCTTCCCAGTCCTCGTCACCCCCTTCCCAGTCCTCGTCACCCCCTTCCCAGTCCTCGTCACCCCCTTCCCAGTCCTCGTCACCCCCTTCCCAGTCCTCGTCACCCCCTTCCCAGTCCTCGTCACCCCCTTCCCAGTCCTCGTCACCCCCTTCCCAGTCCTCGTCACCCCCTTCCCAGTCCTCGTCACCCCCTTCCCAGTCCTCGTCACCCCCTTCCCAGTCCTCGTCACCCCCTTCCCAGTCCTCGTCACCCCCTTCCCAGTCCTCGTCACCCCCTTCCCAGTCCTCGTCACCCCCTTCCCAGTCCTCGTCACCCCCTTCCCAGTCCTCGTCACCCCCTTCCCAGTCCTCGTCACCCACTTCCCAGTCCTCGTCACCCACTTCCCTGTCCTCGTCACCCACTTCCCTGTCCTCGTCACCCACTTCCCTGTCCTCGTCACCCACTTCCCTGTCCTCGTCACCCACTTCCCTGTCCTCGTCACCCACTTCCCTGTCCTCGTCACCCACTTCCCTGTCCTCGTCACCCACTTCCCTGTCCTCGTCACCCACTTCCCTGTCCTCGTCACCCACTTCCCTGTCCTCGTCATCCACTTCCCTGTCCTCGTCATCCACTTCCCTGTCCTCGTCATCCACTTCCCTGTCCTCGTCATCCACTTCCCTGTCCTCGTCATCCACTTCCCTGTCCTCGTCATCCACTTCCCTGTCCTCGTCATCCACTTCCCTGTCCTCGTCATCCACTTCCCTGTCCTCGTCATCCACTTCCCTGTCCTCGTCATCCACTTCCCTGTCCTCGTCATCCACTTCCCTGTCCTCGTCATCCACTTCCCTGTCCTCGTCATCCACTTCCCTGTCCTCGTCATCCACTTCCCTGTCCTCGTCATCCACTTCCCAGTCCTCGTCATCCACTTCCCAGTCCTCGTCATCCACTTCCCAGTCCTCGTCATCCACTTCCCTGTCCTCGTCATCCACTTCCCTGTCCTCGTCATCCACTTCCCCGTCCTCGTCATCCACTTCCCCGTCCTCGTCATCCACTTCCCCGTCCTCGTCATCCACTTCCCCGTCCTCGTCATCCACTTCCCCGTGCTCGTCATCCACTTCCCCGTCCTCGTCATCCACTTCCCCGTCCTCGTCATCCACTTCCCCGTCCTCGTCATCCTCTTCCCCGTCCTCGTCATCCTCTTCCCCGTCCTCGTCATCCTCTTCCCCGTCCTCGTCATCCACTTCCCCGTCCTCGTCATCCACTTCCCCGTCCTCGTCATCCACTTCCCCGTCCTCGTCATCCACTTCCCCGTCCTCGTCATCCACTTCCCCGTCCTCGTCATCCACTTCCCCGTCCTCGTCATCCACTTCCCCGTCCTCGTCATCCACTTCCCCGTCCTCGTCATCCACTTCCCCGTCCTCGTCATCCACTTCCCCGTCCTCGTCATCCACTTCCCCGTCCTCGTCATCCACTTCCCCGATTTCAGTACGTACCTGCCAGTCGGACCTACGTACCTGGTCCAGTCGACTAGAAGTCTAGACTATATAGCCTCCAGTAGGTAAGTCCTGCATTCTATCCCAATCTATCCATTCAATAAAATTAATTTGAATTTTAATTCTAAGCCCAAGATCAAACAACCTAGCCTAGCTAGGCCGAGGCCGACAGAGGTTTGCGAGGGCTGCGTACTCGATCGACTGACCATTGTCGACGAAGCTCTTACTCTACGCAATGCGTATTCATATTAATTTAATTTTTTCATTCCTGAAGAGTTGTGGGGATGCTGATATTTTTTATAATTTAAATGTTTCATTCCCAAAGAGTTGCAGGGATGCTGATATTTTTAAATAATTTTAATGTTTCATTCCCAAAGAGTTGCAGGGATGCTGATATTTTTAAAATAATTTAATTGTTTAATTCCTAAAGAGTTGTAGGGATGCTGATATTTTTCATAATTTAATTGTTTCATTCCTGAAGAGTTGTAGCGATGCTGATATTTTTAAAATAATTTAATTGTTTCATTCCCAAATAATGCAGGGATGCCGATATTATTTTTATTAATAATAATAATAATAATAATATTATTATTATTATTTTGACATTTTAAATTGTTTCATTCAATTTCACACATGAAAATTACCAATTAATGCATTTCCTTTTTTTAGGAATTTGCCTTTGGAATGTGTAGCCACAGCACCAAAGCACGTTGAACTAAGACCAGTTTGGCTGCTCTTTTTTATTTTGTTCCTGTTCCCTATGTTACTGATTCCGAATGTGCACAAATTTTAACTTGTGAAATTGTGCCGCATACTGAGTTCTGGGCATTGTAAAAAGTACATGCGAAGCAGCAATCTTGGTACAATGTCAGTCTAATTTTATAAACCAACCACACGTATTGCATATAGCTACAATGCATATGTAACTCCAGTGCAAATTCTGATCAAAGTAGGTTCCCACAAGTACATTCAAAGACTTCAAGAATGTATTTTGCTTGTTTGTGTCATGACCATCAGGTGGAGACCAGGAAGCAAAAGAAAGGACTGGAACGAAACTGAGGTGAAAGGATATCCAAGTGTTGTGGGCACCTCTCGTAGGACTTGAAGCATACAACATGCGAGAGTACAAGGTTGTGGTGCTGGGGAGTGGTGGGGTTGGAAAGTCTGCACTAACAGTGCAGTTTGTGACTGGAGCCTTTCTCGAGCGCTACGACCCCACTATTGAGGATTTCTATCGTAAAGAGATCGAAGTGGATTGCTCACCCTCTGTCCTGGAGATCCTAGACACCGCAGGAACTGAGCAGTTTGCTTCCATGCGAGACCTCTACATAAAAAACGGGCAGGGATTTGTTTTGGTGTACAGTCTACTCAATCATCAATCGTTTCAGGTATGCATTTTCAGTCGTCTTTTGCTAAAGCTTCCATCTGCTTTATTTGTTTCATTCTTGCTTTTTTCTGGATCCACAAATGAGCAAATAGCAGTCAATTGTATTTATGAATTGCTATTGTTTTCAACTCTAACAATTGATTTTGACCAGACTCTCTGGCATTATGGGTAAAGCCTCTGCTGGGAGGTCAGTGTTTCAATTCTTACCCTGTCTGAGTCACCCTGTAGAGATAGACATTAAAATGATACATGCTGCATCCTCGATTGACTCGTAGCATTTAGAGCAATGGTTCTTAACCTTTTTTGGACCGGCAGAGGTCATGATAAATGACTGCGGACCGTCAATTGGGAACGACATAATTGATGGTCTTTACTGTCTATACTTCAGCACACCATAAATCACTAATAACTTTTTACAGTGATATTTTGGTTCTTTATAATTACAAGTACTGAATGCATCATGACCAACAGTCAAGGAGTATATTATAACAAGTTGAGCCTGCGGAACTTCGCAACAGATGGGGAGAATTTGAGGTGGGAGAGCACTTTGTCAAGAGAATATACGGCTCTTTGGGATAAACGTAACCGTAACTCTGGTTAAGGTGTGTGTGAGCTATGAATCTAGGTGTGTGTGTGTATTTGTTAGTGTGTGTGTTATTGCTTCGAAAAAAAAAAAAAAAGATCTAAGTGGCAATTGTTGACGATTTGTAATTTAAACCCCTCCCTTTCTCCCTCCCCTCCCCCACTTTCATTCCATTTTATTGAGGCACTGAAATGAAACTCAATTATTCTCACAGACCAACTCAACTTGATACTTCTGACTTAACTAAAACAGATCGTCAGTTTTTTCAGTTACCTTTGTGGCTGTATTACAAGGCTCTGTAGGAAAACAAACAAAAAAGGAAAACAAATGTGAATGAATTAGTCAACAGAACCTCTTAAAGTCAGCTATACCTGTACCTCTCGCGTTTTAGCGAGGGAAGGGTATTCCAACATTGCGGGTACTTACCACACGAGCGAGTGCTGCAGGTGTGCTCCAGTTGTATATACAGCTGAGTGAGTACGGGTTAATGAGTGGAAGTAAGGCCTTTGCACTTTTGGTTGCAATTGCCTAATTTAGCTGCCTCTGATGTCACCCACCTTCAAGTACACATGAAGTGCCTCATGAAATTACTTGAAAAGTTGTCGGTGTACTCTATTGCCAGCCAAAAAATTGAATCCAAAGTAATCCGACGTATCAACTCTCCCAATCTGACCTCAAAACTCGACCTGCTCAAATTACACTGCAAAGTTGATTCTCTTTTATACAGATATTACTTCGGTTACTGCTCCCAAGAACTTGCTGCTTGTGTACCTCCGCCATTAGCGAGACCACAAAATGCTCAACAAGCCACTACATTGCATGATTATTATGTGGCCATTGACAACTCAAGGGTGGGCGGTTATGATGCTTGTTTCTTCCCCTCTTCTGCTAAACTCTGGAACTCTTTACCTCCCATGTAGTTCCAAACACTTGTGATCTTCCCCTTTTCGAAAAGCAGATTTTTTTATTTATTTTTTATTTTTTATTACTTCCTAAAAAACTCTAAGACTATGCTCTCTTCACTTTTCTATAAATGCAGTTCTTTTATTTAAGGCCTGGCCTCGATGAGGACTATATAGTCCATGACTGGAGCCTTCAACGTTAAAAAAAAATGGTGGAAGACTTCAATACTCGCGTTGGGTCTTGAGGATGAGAGGTCCACATGGTTTTGGTGAAGTGTGATGCTGGGAAAGGGTTCTTGAACTGCATCATTAAACAAAGCAACCATCTGTAACACCTGCATTGGCTAGAAGATTATACACTAGAAGACAACACCCCCCAAAATCTAAGAAATGGCACCTTATTGACTTTGCACTAATGTGACAGAAGCCCAGAAGGACAAGAAGAGATCATGATTATTATTATTATTTTTTTATATGCAAGATCGAGGCTCGTGAAAGAGCTAACATTAATCACACAAAAAGTCAAACCGACACAAACCAACACATAAAACACAAAAATAAGGGGAGCGGTAGACAAGATGGGGAGAGAGGGCGAAGGACACAAACACAACATTTGAGAGCAGGGACATCGAGAGAACTGTGGGAGGGAGAGGGCTTTGGGGAGAGGCATGGGAAGGGGGGGGGTGGGAGAGGTATAAAACATATGGACACTGCCAGGGCTTCCAGGAAAGAAGTTCGAATTTCAAACAAGGTGGATCTGGGGTGAATTAGTGGGGGTAGAAAAGATCAAGGTTTTGGATGGGGGAAGATAAGAGATGGTGGTGAACAGCTGTTTTAAAGACCTGGAGGGAGGAGTGGGATTGAAGGGAGTGTGGGAGTTTGTTCCAGAGGCGGGAGAAAAGAGGAATGAAAGAGTGAAGGTGAGCAGAGAGCCGAGATTTCGGCAGTTTAACCATCAGAGGGTTGCTGGCAGATCTTGTGCGACCTGTAGGAATATTTGGGGGACAGAGCACAGAGAGAGCTGGGGGAGCAAGGCTGGAGAGGAGTCGGTAGAAGACAGAAAGACCACCTACCTGCCTGTGGTGAGTGAGTGAAAGGCCCTCAGAGATAGCTTCATCGCGGGAGATTTCAATGATTCTGAAAGCTTTGGATTCAACAGCGTGAAGCCGAGCTAGGTGTGAGGCAGGAGCACCAGCCCATAGGGGAGAACAGTATTCCATTGAGCTGTGGACGAAAGCCTTGTATGTGGTGAGGAGCTCAGGTGTGCCTAGGAAGGACTTCGCACGACGGAGGATGCCCAGTCGGCGACTGGCTTTGGAGGCCAGCTTGGAAATGTGGTTTTCCCAAGAAAGATCATGGCAGATAGTGAGACCCAAAAGCTTGAGGTACAGAACTTGTTCAAGAGGATTGTTCAGCAAGTCGATGGGAGGGTTGTCCAGGCGGTCTTTTCGGAGAGACATAGTTAGGGTGTGAGATGTGTCAGGATTGAAAGAAATGTTCCACTTGTTTGTCCAGGTCTGCAGAGAGTGAGGAGGCTGCAGACTGCCGATCTGAGAGATGAGGAATGGAGCGGCAGAGTGTGGAGTCATCAGCAAAGACATAGAGAGGATTTTCCAGAGATGCGGAGAGATCATTGATGAAGACCAGAAAAAGCACAGGGCCCAGCACACTGCCTTGGGGAACTCCAGCTTGAACAGGAAGGGGAGATGAGAGAAATCCATTCAGGGCCACACGTTGACTACGACCAGAGAGGAAGTCCGCAAGCCAGGCGTGGAGATTTCCATGGATACCATAGGAGGAGAGTTTGGTGAGCAGGGCGGGGTGCCAGACCGTATCGAAGGCACGTGATATATCGAGGGAAACAGCTCTGATTTCCTGTTTGGCATTGAGGACCTCCGTCCATTGTTGAAACATCAGAAGCAGCATGTCCAGAGTAGAATGATCTGGTCTGAATCCAAATTGATGATCCGAGATCAAGCCATTGGAGAAGAGGAAGGATTTTATGACCTTGCTGATTATTGGGAGCAGACTGATTGGTCTGTAGTTGCAAGGATCTGTTTTTGCACCGTTTTTGTGTAAAGCGGTAATGTTGGCTGATTTCCAAGATGCTGGCAGATGACCTTGAGCAAAAGAGAGGGTGAAGAGAACAGAGAGAGGGTGCATAGAGCGGCAGAGCAGGATTTAAGGACCCGTGGGCTGATGCCGCCTGGTCCAGTTGCAGAATCAGAGTCGAGGTTTGACAAAAACTTATCCACCTTGGCAGGAGCGTAGGACACAGAGTCCAGGTGCAGCTGGGTTCGACTGGGTAAGGTGGGTACAGAGAGAGATGGGATCGGGACGCACGATATTGAGGCAAACAAAGAGTTGAGGCATTCGGCTTTTTCACGTGCGGTGTCAGCTGTGTAGCCGTTTGAGGTAAGGGAGGGGATGGAGGGGGAACAAACAGAAACATATTTGACCAGATGCCACCAGGATTTGGAGGAGGGAGACAGGTGTTACGTGCTCCTCCCCAAACCCTGGTCACGGTGTTTCTCCGAGCCCCGAGAGCAGTCACGGCAGAAAGATGTGTTATTCTGTGTGTCAAAAATCAATGGTGAAACCACACCAATTGCTACCAACAAACAAGTATTGTATTAAGGTCACACAAGAATAACAGCAATAACAATATTAATCAATTGTACAACCAATATATCATTCCTATGATGGTACCATCAGTTTCGCACAATGTAACTCGCTGTGCTCCAAGTGAGCGAAAAGAACATTCCCAATGTCTCTATCCCGGCATCAAGCCAAAGTCGATGTTGAAGCGATCGTCAGAACGATGTTGTATCGAGACCAGAATCCCGCTCGGTTGACAGTCACACTGCCAAAGATGGGCGAAGGCACCCTCCCGAAGCGACGGGGAAAAATCACACCTCCTCGTACGGACGTTCAACGGCTCCCACTCGGCGAACCGCAATTTCCCATTCAAAATCCACGTTTCACACACACACCAGATTAACGTCTGGATGTGGTGAAAATGGTTGAAGCGACGTGAAAAACCTGGAGCGATGCGAAAATTGGGCGCGAGTCAAAATGGCCAACGGCCCGTTCTCGAGACGTAATGGCACTCCAACGATTCTCTTCAAAATCGACCGCAAAACCTGTCACGCAGGTTTATCTGTCACAGCGATGACAACTCTGTCGCAGGAATCCCTTTCCCGGGAAACCCAAAGTTCACTCGTGACCCTCGTTCGCCAACGTTTGCTCCAGACCTCCAAACAGCTCGGCTCCTTCTCCGACCCACTTTTTTTCTCTTCTTCTTCCTCTTCGTCGTCGTCCGGTTCCGGTTTCATTTAAAACTAACTGTTTTTACCTTTTGAAAATAGTAATCTCTATTTCACTTAAACGATAACAATAGTACATGGAACCATAAATGTTTACAGCAGATGAAAACCACAACAACGGAAGTGACGAATCCGTAACACAGGCTTGCGAGTTGAGTCTTGAGAGTAGAGAGATATTGTTTCCTGGCTCTCCTGAGGGTAGACACACACTTGTTCCGAGCTTTGTGAAAGGAACTGAGACAAGTACAGATACATTCAAAGTACACCGCCCCCATGCCAAATAATTAAATATCCTACAGCGCGGCATTGCCGGGGCGCCTCTGGCGCCCGGCAATACCGCAGTGGACCTCATAGAGGCTGCATTGGGAGGGAGAGGTGTACGCCAATTGCTTGATTAATTGTATAATTAAAATCAATAAAAGATTATCACAAAATATTTTCTTAATCAATTGGCTAATAGCATAACTAAACCACTTGTGCTTCATCCGAAGATGTATCTTTTAGAAATTTAATGAAATAAGTCAACAATAAAAAATAAAAAAATTAATTGATTAATCAATAAATTAATCAATTAATCAATAAATAATTAATCGATTAAATGATTAATCAATAAATCAAAAATATCCTTGATAGCCACATCACTTGGTCACTGTCATGTCCAAATATTAGCTTCCGAGCTCAAAAGGTGCCTGAGATATTGGCCAAATGAGAAAGAAAATAAATAAATGATTAATAATGAAAATAAACAAATGATAATCATAAAAAAATTAAATTATTAATCAATTCGGTCAGAGAACACATAAACCACCACCATTTCATCAGAATCTAACTTAAAAAAAAAAAAATTTTAGTCATTGATCGAATAATTAAATAATTAATCGATTAATTGATTAATTAATAAATCAAAAAGAGCCTTTGGAGCCAAATCCCCCTTTCATTGGCATGTCCAAATATCAGCTTCCTAACTCAAAAGGTGCCTGAGTTAATGGTCAGAAGAGAAAGGAAATTTAATTAATTAAATAAGTACTTAATTAATCGCTAATAATTAAATAACTCCTCAATTAAATGATTAATCAAAAAACAAAAAATACCGTTTTTGACAAAGGACTTGCTCACTATTGTGCCGAAATTTCAGCTTCCTAACAAAGGATGGCTGAGATATCGCCCGGACAAACAAACAAACAAACAAGGAAGAAAACAAACAAACAAACAAACAACCAGAGTCAAAACTGAGTACTCCCTTTCAGCGTGCGTCACTGCCGAGCCCCCTTCGGTGCCCAGCAATGACGATTTGCAATGCCTGGAGATGGCATAGGAAAGGTGCGGTGTACAATTAGCCTTCTTTGAAGTGAAGGCAAGTTGTTTCATGGCAACTGCCTCACTACAAGCTTCAGTGTACCATGGACGGGAGGAAGGATATGACGACTAAAGAGAAGACGGGATAAATCTGTGCATGAGAGAGAGAGCAGTTTACTTTGGAAGAATTCCCAGGAAGAGTTGATGTCAGAGGCAGTAGAGATGGGGGACTAGTCCAGATGATTGATGGTTGCTTGAAGACCGTGCCAGTCAGCCTGAGTGAAATGCCAGACTCGTCGGCACTGAGGAGGCTCTGTGAAAATGGCCAGAGAGATGTCCACTTTAACAAGCAAATGATCAGAAGAACCGATTGGAGCAGAAGAAGAGCAGCAGACATTTGCAGGGAAGTTTGTCATTACCAAGTCTAGAAGAGAAGATACTCCATTGACTGAGATCCAGGTCGGGAAATTGACAGATTGTGTCGGTCCCAGTGAATCGGAGAAGTCGTTTGCTGAGGTGCCATGGCTGGTGTGAGAGGAACCCACATCCAGGCAGCTGGCATGATGACAGTTGAAATCGCCACATATGAGGAAGAGAGAGAGTTGGGATGAGTGGATAGAAGTTTGTCCATGTTGTCAGACATGGAAATGTAAATGGCATCATCACTGTTTGGAGGACGGTACACAACACATATGAACACAAGGTGGGAGTGGAGAGGAAGCCGTAGCCAGAGGTACCGCCCACCTAAAATGGTGGGTGGGGGGCACTGAACATAAAAATTAATCGTTCTACAATGGTAAAATGTATATGAATAGAAATACCAATAAATAAAAGCTGAACTTCTGTACTCTTGCGTCATTCATCTTTTGATCTCCAATCCAAATTTCTTGAGTATGTAGCAATATTGGCCACCCATTGTTTGGCCACCTCCTTCTGTCTCCATTGGACTACATTTTAAGGGGCTATGTGGAACTGTTTACTCATCAAAAACACCTTCTTTGGATGAACGGCGACGATCACAAATACAATTCATGAGATTACTCAGCAGAAACTGGAAAATGTTTTCAAAAATTTCGAAAATCGGATTGAATGATGTACTGTACCGTATTACCAAAGATGGTGGTTATCTTGACCCCTAAAACTTGAACTGTATCAAGTTGAAACTTGATGGACTAGAACGGCACTCGGTAGAGTGCATACCTCCACCAGGCTGAACAGTTTCTTTTGTATCCACTGATGGGCCGGATCTGGATTCAGACCTGAATCAAAATCTAATCGGCTTGTTCTTGTCACCTAACCAACTCGTCCACCAAGTTTAGTCAGAACTCGTCCATAAATTTTTTAAATATCATGTTGTATATAGCTTTTCACCCGATCTCTCAATGGTGAAGAATCACTTAGAATTATATAATTCTCGTATCCTTATCCATATTCAGATCTTCACCAAGATCTAATCTATTCATCCTTGTCACATACCCTACCTCTCTGCCAAATTTTGTCTGAATCTGTCCAAAACTTTTTGAGATATCTTGCTGACAGACAGACAGGAGTGAAAACATAATGTCCATCCACCTTCGGTGGCGGAGGTAATAATGCTTTCATGTACCATTGATTGTTGTTGTTTTTTGTATACACAGTTGAGGCTCATGGAAGAGCCAGCACACTGAACGGAGCAGGACGTAAAAGATAAAAACAAGATGTAAAACGTTCATGCCTGGAGAAGCAAACTCCAAGGAGGAAAAACTGCTAAATATGATGGATTTGGGTGAGGTTAACAAGGGTAGAAAAGATCATCGTTTTGGATTTGGGACGTTCTGAGATGGTGGTGAACAGCTGTCATGAAGACCTGGAGGTTTCTAGATTGTGTACATCATAAGTTGTATAAAAGTTAAAGGTTGCACAAGGACATTATGGACACCCTGTATACCTCTGTTCCATCTATCCTTGCATGATCTCCCTGCACATCCTTGGCATGCTCCCAGGATCCAGCCCATTCTTGTGCAGACCACACAAGTCTTCAACTGCATGGTCCCTCGATAAATGTTGGAGTGTGAATCATAGGTGTAAGTGCAAAGATGGAAGGAAGGGGTGGACTCTCCAGCAGGTGTCTTTGTGTAAAAATAATAAAATGTTGTTGTTTTATGATGATGTTGAAATTTTGGGAATGTGGTCGTTTTTGCTTTGCAATGTTTATCGTCAGCTCTGCTTCCTTCCTTGACAGACTGCGAAAGCAGCATTTTGGTAGAGAGGAACTGCTCACTCGCGGGTCGTCTCGACTGTTTTTACGGGCAAGGTTAAAAGGTTTCTGAGAGGAAACCAAATGGAAGGGACGAGTGTACTGGCACGTGAAGTCGATGGTCATGTTTTTCTGTCCCGGTGAAGGACGCTTGTTTATAGGGGGAACTTAGGCACCGGAAGAGATCCCTTTCACCAGCATGTATCCTCACGCAAATATCTATTCTTAACATCGTCGACTTTGTATTTATGAATTATGCTTTCATGTACCATTTATATTTGTTTCCATCAGGTATACATCAAAAGTTATTAAAATTCAAGGTTGCACAAGGAATTTATGGACACCTGCATACTTCTGTCCCGTCTGCCCTAGCATGATTTACCTGCACATCCTTGGCACACTCCCAGTGTCTTTCTATTGTGCTTGACACTGACCGTCCGCATTATGCATCTTTACCTGTATGTGGATATACTGCAATCCCGAGCTCTGAAAGATGTGATCGCTGATCTTGCATCCATCTTGGAAACACGGATCTCTTAACTGCTCGCCTTTATTCTGGGTAGAATATATAAAGAACACTCCAAGGTTATTTTTAATCCAAGTTGTTGTTTCTTACCTTTGGGATTATGGTGCTTTCCTTTACTACCTGCCTCTGCATGCTTTTCACAATGACTAACAAATCTTAGATTTTAAAAATCATGGATAATTACAAAGCAAGTCTCATGAGAATCTGCTTGTTCTAATAGCGTCATTAAAAAGTCGGGTATTGACCTAGTGACGGGTCTGAATGTGGGCAAATCGAATCGAAACGTCGGTTGAATGAAGATGACGTGCAAAAAAAGAAGAATATGATTGAAATTGCTCGAAACCACAGGTTTTTAAAAGGGTGTAAAACGCACAGTGCAGTGAGACTCGGATGTGATGTGAAGCACTTGGAGGTTGGGTGTGAGCTTGGTTGAGAAAAAAAAGATTGTTTGCAACGCCTGGTGGTTGAATAAGACTGGGACCTCATGCAAGCCAAGTTGTCTGTGTTGTCCAAAAGATAAATCGTCTTCAAATCTCCAGCTTTGTTCTTGAATTTTCGTCTATCCCCAAAGGGGTTTCAAGACGTGTGCGTGTGGTTTTTCTTTTTCTTTGTTTCGTTGTTTTGTATACATAGTCGAGGCTCGTGGAAGAGCTCGTACGAGTACACTCAATGTCTCGGGATGTAACTGGACAAAGGGAAATCCAGAGAGAGGGGGGGAAACGCTAACAGCAGAGAGATGAAGGCCAAGGTAGAGGGAGGTGGTGGACAAACGACAGGTGTGAGGAGCAATGCGGGCTGGAGAGAATGCATGTGGTGGACAAGATGGATACAGAAGGAAACTCCAAGGAGAGAAAACTGGAAATTTGGAAGGAGGGATTGGAGTGAGGTGAGGGGGGAGTTACCGAGGGTAGAAAATATCATGGTTTTGGTTTGGGGATGATCTGAGATGGTGGTGAACACCTATCTTGAAGACCTGCAGGGCTGAATGAGATTAAAGTGAATGTGGAAGTTGCTTCCACAGGTGGGGGGAAAAGAGGAACAATTGAGTAGTTTCACCAAAATGGGGTGATGGTTGACCATGTGAGCACTGTATAAACTTGGGGAGGAGGGAGTGGGGGGTACAAAGCATGGAAAGAGCAGAGGGTGCAAGACCAGAAAGGAGGTAGTAGAAGACAGAGAGACCACCAACCTGTCTGTGAGGCCAAAGTGATCAGCCTATAGACTCGGCTTCATTGTTGGGGATTCCAATGATCTTGAGGGCCTTGGTTTCCATGGTATCAAGCTAAGCAAGGTGTGAGCCAGGAGAGCCAGCCCAGATGTGATAGCAGTACTCCATGAAGCTGCAGATGAAGGCCTTGTCGGTGTATAGGACTTCAGGTGTGCCAAAGTGTGCTGCGTGTGTCCACATCTATATATTTTCTCTGCAACCACTTGTCCGATCGATATGAAACTTTAAAGATAGGAGGGACTCCTCATGGGGAATGTTTTATTGATAACACTGACACCATAGGTGGTATGGCAGCGATATTGGATTAAAGGAAAAACCGCGTCTTTCTCGCTCTCCTCGGCCAGAAACATGGGACGACTGTCCAACCGTCTGCCAGGATTGAGACGTCTTGTGGCAGTCTTTATTGTCTTTGTCATTTCTCCATGTTAATCTGCTGTTGTGTGTCTGATGGACTGAGTGAGATATAGTCAGGATAAATAAGGAATCCCGTTCGTTGAATCACATTGTGGGCCAGTATCGGTAGGGGATAAGGGGTTATTTTATTGTTAGTTGCATCTTTTATTTTTGTGCCTTCCTTCATTCTTGTTTCGTTTACCAGTGTCATTTGCTAGTTAATAAATATACCTGGTCTCGGTGAATGCCGCTTGGCCTTGCTGCTTCGTTTGGTGGTTTAGGCTGGTTTTAAGACAGTTGGGGTGCGGTTCAAAACCACTCACTGTGTCGTGTGACTTTACGGTTCGCTCGGGCGAATTGAAGAGAGGCACGGGCATCTATCGGTGTGGAACCCGGTTAATTCTGCCACTCCACAAGCAGTGCAACTTGGCAAATAGGCCTGGGAACATACTCTGGTGGCGTGGACTTTAACTGGTGGTTGCGTTCACATTGACATGACCTGCGGCACTCTAACCGGGTAACCGGAACGTACCTGTGGCTGCAAAATTATTTTTGGTGTGCATGTTGCTATTTATCGGATGAACCCGATTCGCTGCAATGTTCTTTCTCGAGGTGATGGGAAGAAAAGGCTGCCTGGTGGTTTGCTAGTGCAAGTGGTTGGATTGTTCAACATGTGACAAACTATTGGAGGAAAGGCAGTTTTAATTATCATATAAATAAAGCTGGATGACTTGTCCATCTATAGTTTTCTTCCTTAACCATTGTGAGTCATCCAAGTTGAATGTAATACCTGTGTATGTGCTTGTTTCAACCGGTGGCCAACTCACCCGGTCCACCACTCCAAAGGGTGGCTCTACTAGTTTTGTTCTTGCTGTCCGTACATTTTGAGTGGTTGTACAATCGCTGCTGTGTACGTGTACTTGCGTATCTCCGCCAGCAAGCTGCGGCCTGCCTCGTGCTCCTCTCGCAGCCGGCCTTGCTTGTGGACCCTCTGAGCTGCATTCCAGTCGCAGTTGGAATTCCGCTGCGGTGGCACTGCTGTAAGCTCTTAACGCCACCCGAGCTGCCTTCCTGCCCCACCCCCCACTCCACCTCTTTCCCTCATGCCTCCCCCTGGCTTTTATAAACCTTTGTCTTGCTCTCTTTTGGCTTTGTTCTCCCTCCTGCACACAGACTGGGCATTATTATTGGTACACTTGGCCTGAAGGTGGAAATATACCATCAGCATAGTTATTCTATTTTTACTTAAAAATCAGCTCGTTCCCTTCATAATGAAAGCTTCCAGAGTGGAAAACCAATACTTTGATTGAAACCCTCTTCACAATCCATATTTAATTTGTTCATTCATTCATTCATTGTGCTACTACAGGGTGCAATCGCTCCCTGTAGTTTTGCGTTATTTCGCTGTGCAGTTCCGTTAACTTCTTTCGTATTTTTATTTCTGTGGTTTGAAAGAGGACCGAGAAAGCGGCAGAGGAAGTAAGTTTCTGTTTAACTTGTGCAGCATTCAGCAGATCTCTGAAAGTTATTTCTGATTGAGATTTTGCCTCTGGAAAAGTCTGGTGAAAAGGCCTCCAAAAACCCCCTTCCCATCCTGTCTCAACCCCCACTACCCACACCTACTGTATTGACTCTAATCTTGGAATAACCATATATGTTTTGATCTTGATTGTTCCAAAGGGAAGGGACCAGCCCAGCTAAGTGACATGTCATGTACATCATTCAATCAACATCACCTGTTTGGTGAATTCAAAAGTGAATCGTTCATTTTCTCACCGTTTTGCTTATACCTGTCAAATTGATTTTTCCATGGAGATGCTTACAAGGGTGAATGGCTCTCCGCACTGTCTGCACCTGTTATTACATGCTGTAGGTTGTATAATAGACCAATTGTTGCTTCTGACACAGTTGGTGTCTCGAGGTATGTTTTATTATTTATTATTTTTAATCCCTTTGCACACCTGATTTTGGCTGCATTGCTATTTCGATGTTTAAGATATTTGCACTCGTTTTTTGAAAATGCCTTGCGTCGTTGAAAACACCCGTCACTCCAATGGAACACACCTTACCTCGTTCTCAAAATATTTCAGATATTTGCAGAATGGAGCTTATGGATATTTACAATTTTCATGTTGACATCCAAGATGCTTCTACTAGAACAGGCCAGATAAAGCCGATCGCTGTAATCCTTTTTCAAAGCACTCTTCTCTGAGGAAATGAGTAAACCGTTGACGTTATTAGCATGGAGACTTTAGGTTAAGGTGCGTACGTATGTACTTTTTACGATTAGCTACACGTACGTATGTACGTGTAGCTAATTGTAAAAAGTTGATCGACATGGGGTTCCATAAGAGAACAAAATCGATGACTCACAAGTAAAATATTGAGCATCTGTTTTGAAGTTATCACACTAAGTGTCAGGATAACACCAATTTCTTTTTTCCTGCAATGATACTGAATATCACCAGACGTCCTGTATCTCTTCTCCCTATCTCTCTATATTATAAAAAAGTTTTCGTTTGTTTGTCTGCGCAAGCTAATCTCCTGAACGGTGAAAGATAGGAGTAAACCTCTAAATACAAAAAATGTCGGGGCAGGCCCCGGGAAGGTTATAGGCTAGGTGGCGGGGCCGGTCGAGGCCCATCTCGGCCGAGCTGGGCCCATTTCACAATTAAAAGCTGAGCTGCATTATAGTAGTCAATCGTCTACGGCCGTGAGTAAAAGCTGAATTATAGTAGTAAATTCATTCAAAAATAACCCGGGCAACGCCGGATGCTTTCAGCTAGTTTGATATAAAAATTTGTTGCTTTTGTTAAGGCCGAGGGTCGCATAACTCCTATATGGGCGCCTTCTGTTATTTGCTTTTATTGGGTTGGTTAATTGTGAGAGTAAGATGCTCAACAGGATGTTTTGATGGTGGGTTTAGACCATTACAGGTTTTGCTCAGCCATGTTATTGAAAGGTTTCATGAAAACCTTGTCGATCCCTTTCTACCCTTCCCTTCCAACCCCCACCAATAGGAGGGGGTGTGGGTAGGAGACAGGCAAACAATGGATGAAAGATGATCCATTGGGTACCATACAATTGCCTCATAAAGAGAAAATGTTTTGAATGTCTGGAGGTCAGCTACTTGCTAGAACGTGAAAAGCGATCTCAAAAGGCGTCTGCAAGATGGGGCCCAGGAAAATAGTGATGAGGAACCAAAAGAGATGGTTGTTACAGCAAATCTGCTGAACAGATATTTCAGAGATGTACAATGTACATAGGATCGAGAAACTTGGATTCACCGTTTAACCCTTGATTACAAACAACAAAGTAGCAAAGTAGAAGTCCTCCGTTCGTTCCGCAACTTTTAAATCGGAGGCGGTGGCCATGGCTTCTCGCTCGGGATTATGAAGGAATAATTGTGATTATCAGGAATGCTGAAGAGTAGTTTTGAAGAGATGTGAAGTGGGAAGCTCAGGTAATCAATTTTGCTGCTTTAGGACATTTCACAGCCTGGTTTTGGCTTAACGGTTTAGGTGGCTGGCATGAGATCTTAGGGTCCTGATTCTGAGCCCCGATCATGCCATTGAATAAACACCAGGTGGGTTGGCTGAGCCTGTCATCCTTCTGAGGTCAGCAAAATGAGTGTCAGCTGACTGGTAATGGGGGCATTGCTTCTGTGGCACAACCACGCCCCCAGAAAATGATGCAGCTAAGCAGCCATAGGCTACATATAAACCACCACCAGGACATTTCACAACTCAAACAGCAAAAGTGTTTGGATGAAGGATGAGGTTCAACTATGGGAACTTTCAAACTTGAGGGCAACGGATGTGTGAATAGGTCTCCACTCTCCAACCATTAAAACGACCTGGGAGACTTACTTGAGGCAGTGTTGACCTTTAAGAGAGAGTATAATGTACTGAAAACAAAATGATTGGAATCTTCTACCTGGACATTTTATTCGGACATTAAACATTGCTGCCATCCCCTCAAGCTGGAGAAATACTTTTGTTTATTTATCTTTTGTATTCCCATCACAGAGACTTCCACTAATTTCTACGATTTTCAATTGTGATGCAGCCATCCACATGCTCTGGATGGAAGTGAATGATTTGATGTTTGCCGAATCGCTAAGTTTGTTGTTATGAGGTAAATATACTGAATGGGCAAAGGAATTTGATTAGTCCTCTGGACTTAAAATTTGACAAAAGTGAAAATGTTGTTTAATTTGTGTTGTGCACTTGCACTCGGTAGGCATGACCGAACTCACGGACATTGGACGTCTAGTTTTGTGAACGGCACCGTTTGGCGTATCCTTCGACCTGCAAGCGTGGAGCCGTGAGACCTCGAAGTATTTCACCTCTGAGGTTTGTTCTTCTATTTTTCAGGACGTGCGTGGCCTGCGAGAACAAATCAGCCGCGTAAAGCGACAGGACCGAGTGCCACTGGTTCTGGTCGGGAACAAGGCGGACCTGGCAGGGCCGGGTGGGGAGCGGGAGGTTTCGGAAGGTGAGGGCCGGGCGCTGGCTCGCGAATGGGGCTGCCCCTTCCTCGAGGCTTCCGCGAAGACGAGACAAGGGGTGGACGAGCTTTTCGCCGAGATTGTGCGGCAAATGAGCTACATCGGCGTGACCGAAAACCGTGAACAGTGTTGTCATTGCCTGCTTCAGTGACGGTGAGAGTTTAGCATTATGCCACGCAGGTCCGATTTGCCATCGATCAATTCCTTACAGTGCATGGCTGCACATAGGTACTGTATGTACGTACGTGCATGTGTACATTATAGTCTGAAATGTTTTTTGTAGATAGCAACCGTGTTTGAAACTTTATAGCGATGTGGTTTTTAGATGGCCTACGTGGAATTTTCTGAACTACTAAAACATCTCTTCTTGCTTTCACTCTGTTGGTTATTTTGTCCTCAGTCACCTGATCTCTTTATCTGAAAAGGTTGAACCATTTGTAACTAGACCTTAAATGGCCTCGACCCTCGAATGGTTTCAATTATGTTCAGCTGATGTATTGGAAGGAGCCAATCAGGTTTAAACATGAATACCAAGATTAATCTGTCATTGACAAACCATCCAAATTGTGTCCTATTAAGTGAGTTAATGGAATGTATGATTGTAAGAGTTATTTATAGTCCATTCCTCTTCTCAAACCCTCATGGTTCTGTCAAATTCCGATGTCACGCCTCAATATCACTGGTGTTTGAAGCCTCCAAAGTGGTACGATGAGTCTCTTTGCCCCTCAGTATGGTGCCACTCGACACGACAGCATGGTTTATTTTACTCTTGTTCCCTTCATCACAATCACGGTCTTGTGTCATTGAGCTCATTCTCCAGTTGGTAAGAATGTAAACGCTTGTCAAGGTCGTCCTGTAGCCGGCTCCAGTAGTCGTGTGGTGGGACGGTGAATTAACGGACGATAATTGAAGATCATGACCCTTCCTTCTCTGCCATCCAATATGGTCCTGAAACCTCACCTTTGGTGTCGCTGCCTTCTCGGACCCTGTTCTAGCTTCGTCCTCCACGTCGGATGCAGCAAGTCATATCTTCGTGAGCCTTGTTCAATCCTCAAAAGATAATCATTTCCATGGAACACTTCCATAATGTTTTGTGTCAAGTTTCATCAACTAGTACACCTATGTCAAAAGCGGAAAAAAGGGTCATTCCTCTTTGTGGTATATAGATTACAGTCGATCTATGGTCAGATCTCAAGAACATTGGGTGTGTGTTCATTTACCAAGTTTCTTGTGGAGAGATCGTCAAGTGGTTTAAGCATT
Source organism: Myxine glutinosa (assembly GCF_964187855.1). NCBI lineage: Eukaryota > Metazoa > Chordata > Myxini > Myxiniformes > Myxinidae > Myxine > Myxine glutinosa. The sequence goes on along the minus strand of NC_136273.1, from coordinate 61,253,167 downwards.
TGAGCAAGCACTCCATTCCAAACGGTTAAGGAACGGCTGGCTTGGCAAGCGCTAGCTAGCTGCTTGGTAAAGGAGCACAACCCAAGCTTCTCCCTTTCAGTCTCGTATCAAACAGCAGGAGCGAGTTTCAAAAGTTCACTACGAAAGATGCCACGGTAGCGGCAGAAAGGGCCATGTTATTAACCCAACATTTGTGGGTTATATAGAGTACAGTAGATCTTCGCTCAGTTCTGTAAGTAAACCTTACTTCACGGATGTCGAGATTCCTCCAAATCTCTTCATATAGTGTTATAAAGAGCATTAGCAACTGTTTAAAAAGTTAAGCATACGTGTTTGTGGTTTATAATAGTTTTACTTCCTGTAGAAGCCGTTGATCCCATGGAAACACCATTATAACTATAAGCTATTTATACACGTTATCGCTGCAGGAAAAACGCCTTGGGGAAGTGGGCCATTATCAGTATTAATATTGTTTTGTAATTTTGTAATAGTATTAATATTGTAAGTCACACATTATTAGTTTTGTAATGTTCATATTAAACTCCCCTATAAAGCCTAGATTTGTAAAGTGCTGCAGAGACTGTTGTCCTTCCAGCAAATTCTCCCATTTCAGCCAAATAACTCTGTAGTTCTGTCAGTGGTCATTAGGTTCTTGGTCACCACCCTGACCAGTGACCATTCTCCTTCTTGCCTGGTTGCTCAGTTTGTTCGGATGGCCAGCTCTAGGAAAAGTCTGGGTAGTTCCTTATGCTTTCCATTTCCTAATGATGGAGCTTACTGTGTGTGCTCTTGGGAACTTTCAACGCTCGAGAAATTGTTTGAAACCCTTCCCTCTCACAATTCTATCTCCGAGTTATACAGACAGTTGCTTGGACTTCATGGTGGAGTTTCAGCTCTAACATGCACTGACTGCCAAGAGTGTGACCTTATATAGAAAGGTTTCTTTCTAAATCATGTTCAATCAATTGCATTGGCCACATGTAGACTCCAATCAAGTTGTAGAGACATCTCAAGGATGATCAAAGGAAATTGGATGCACCTGAGCTCAATTTGGATTGTCATACCAAAGGGGTTGAATACTTATTGACTCAATATATTTCCAGCTTTTCATCATTATTTTGTAAAAAATAAAAATTTCATTTTGACATTATGGGGTATTATGTGTAGATCAGTGACAAAAATCTCAATTTAATCCATTTTAAATTCATCTTATAACAATAAAATGTGGGAAAAAAATGGAGGGGTGTGAATACTTTCTGAAAGCACTGTAGTACCAAAGAAAGATTATTGGAAATATTATTCTGCTCTTGATTTGCAAAACCTCTGGTTTTTTTCAGTATCACTGGACAAATCTGCTTCGTTTACTTCCCCGTTCCCATTATTGTGCCGTCACGTTTAATAAAATTCTAGTCAGCAAAGCTATACCACATGACCTTCTTTTAATCGTTTTGATCATCCGCATTGCCTCCTCGTCACGGAGTGTCGCCGGCACAGAAATGTCGGATTTTAGTAAATCTGAAACGCGAGGCTACTCGATGTTATTTAATTATTTTTCCTCGTATGCCCCGGTAAGGCAATTTTAAAATGTCTTGTTAAATGTAAGTTGCGCTGGATTGCTGTAGCCTGATGTTTCGACATGCTAATAATAATAATGTACATTACGCAATGTAAAGCAATTTCATCCTCTGATGAGTATCGAGCGGTGTGTAATGTTTTACTCTTCTTCGGAGCAGCGATTATGTATAACTTGGCCTATCTAGTCTAGAATGCACATCGTCATTGTCGAAAGCATGCGAGAGCAAGCATGGCCGCTTTTGGTGGGAATTACATGGCAAGCGACGTTGGATCCTTGGTCTCAGCAATAAACACGAACTTCTTCTTCAGCTGGATTTTTGTCTCCATCGGTGTCCCTCCGTCCCCTTCATTTTATTTCCCTTAATCTCTCAAAGCGTTTTGGTTTCCTGCAAACCCTTCACCATTTCTCTAACACCGTCTTCCCTTTGTTCCCTGGCCCTCTGCCCCCACTCCCTTCCCAACGCACCACCCTCTTCTCCCCTGGCTGCTTCAGCTTTCCTTTCCTTATATAATGAAGTGATGGTGACCAAAGTTTAACCCAACATCTCCCTTCAAGTTTCTCTGCATGGAGCAGCCTTTATTTAAAGCCGTTTCGGTTCTTGCCAGATAATTTAAACTTGGATAGATTTGTTTGCAGTAGTTGTTCCTGACATGGTGTTTTTTTGCTAGCAGCCACCACTTCCTGTTTTTGATCCATTTTCCTTTTCCATGGTGGCATTGTAGTCGAGCAAACTGCACTCCCCGTTAACTACAGAGGTTGTTTATTTAATGGAAACAAGTCGGTGCCGATTGCTACGCTCACTCTTCTTTACGTTCCTCGTTCCAGGTTTGCAGGAACCAAAAATGGCACAGGAGATCGAAACCCGAAGCACCAGGACGGCGGGAGAATTTGTTGCAATCAGGACTGCCTTGTAAACTGTGACTTTTAAAAACCGTCTTCTCTGTTTGTGGTTCTCGCAGAGCGGAACGTCGAGCTTTAGGACATTAGGGAGTGCGGCTGCTCTGTTGTCTGAAGCTACGGCATCTTTATTATCGTTAGATTCTTTCTTTCCTGCTCTTTTCAATGTGCACCGTGCTGTGGTGGTCTTTGGGGACTAGTTGCTGTAGATGAAGCTTCCCCTTTTCTCGCCGACCTCCGGACGCTGCTACCACTCGACCCACTCTTCCTCTCCCACCGTGAAGTCTCTCCACTAACCCACATCTGCCCTCTCCTTGTTTCCTTCCTCCCTTATGCCCTTAATCCCCCTCCTGTCTGGTTTTTTTTTTTTTTTTGTGAGGCCGACATTATCGCACCTCCCAAGAGGATGCGGCTCGAGGCCCGGCTAACGGAGCCCGGAGGGCTCGTGTCGGAGACCTGCTGGAGATCCCCCAAAGTTTGCACGGTCACGTTGGTCGTGCTCCCGGCGTCGTCCCCGCCATGCCAAGCTCAGTGTTAAGCCTAGGAGTAAACGATTAATGAGTCGTTTCGTTGTTTGTTTCTTTTTGCCGCAACTTACATTCCGTAAATGATACAGGTACAATGTTTGCTACCCCTCTGTGCATATTCTTCATATTCCTCTTTGTACTTTGCTCCTCTGGCCATCGGATCGCAACGAGACTGCTGGGTAAGTGTTGTGGTGAATATGGAACCCGCTAATCCCGTAAGCAGAGTTGCCCTCGTGCATCGTTCCTCGCAATTTTTATCTTCTATTCGACGAAGTGTTTCCGGGGTGGGTGCTTTTTATGCAAATGCTGTTTGCTCATCTTTTATTTTATTATTTCCCCCATATTTTGCCTCATTGCATGTTAGTCGTAATGTGATATGATGTAAACTTGATTAAAGGAGTTTTAATACAGTTTTTTTTTTTCCAAGTGCCATATCACCAACAGACAGTGGAGGGTCCACCAGATTTAGTATGTTGTTGCAAAAAGATGAATAAAATTGTAATTATTTCCACTTCCTCTACCAGTTAGTGAACATGTTTTTGTGATGTGCAGTTGATGTCGTGTTGCTGTGTGGGTTCGAGGTACAGGTGAAGGTTCCAGAGCTAAACTAATATTACGATGGGTGTAAGGTGAACCTGCCAATTGATGTGACAAGTCAAAAGGTGTTTGTTTTTGTTTTTCCTCATTTCTTCAAAAAGGTTGAGTGCCAAACACATTACTTTTCCAATGGCATTGAGCTCGCCCTCTGCTGGGAAGGGTGTGTCCTCCTGTATATCACGAAACAAGGACACGAGTAGACGAATGGACACGGTAAATGGGCTTTAAACTTGGGATCCCAGGATTTTGTGCGCTGTGTGCTGGGATGGGAATGCTAAACCATCGATGCGAGATGTGCTTTTGTCATTCGTTAATTTTTCCATTTATGCTTGAGCGGCAGATTCCCAAAAAGGTGTACTTTGGATCCTGTAACGACTTCCTCGCATTCCTGGGAAATACCTGTCGATACAGTGCCCTTGCTCAATCGAACAGGTAGTTGTAATTTGTTGAGGGTGTCGAAGATAACATGCCTACCCATCACAAAAGACATCGTGGGGTCACAAAAAATATCCACCAACCCAACGACCAGTACGGACAGAGACTTCATCTTGGTCTTGGTCTTCATCTTGGGCATCTTGGTCTTGGTCTTGGTCTTGGTAAACGTCCATCCAATGGATGGTGCGCATATTGATGCCTCTTCCTCCCAGTGAAACACCAAGATGACTGTTGGATTTGTAGCCGGATTTGGATTTGTAGCCGGATCGACATTTGAAACCAGGATACACACACAACTCAAAGACGAGTGTGCATGCCTCAAGACAATCTTGTCGGCCAACTCGTGATCCAGGTCGTGCAAATAGTAAAACAAAAAACAGGGTAGCCTACATTCTATTTCTAACTTGATTACATACTATCCAAAAACAAGCACAACAGGTGTCTCATGACAACATCCTGGCTTGATCTATACCTATTGTATTACTTTAATGTAGTTGCTAGATATGCGCTCCACTCTGAGCTATCGGCAAAATGAGTACCAGCTTTCTGAGAACAGGGGCACTGCATCAGCGGCACAGCTGCACTTTCAGCAATGATACAACCGGTAGTCACAGGCTGCATATGAAATAACTACTTTACGCGTTCGTAAACTATAAAACCAAAAACTGCCCAAATACTCATATAAAAGCAAGAAGGATCACAGTATGCGTATAGCAAACCTAGCCCGTAAAATAGTGGGGCACATATGTGTATAAGACATGTTAATTTCTATCAGAAAGCATAAAAATGGGTATTGAAGGGTTTTCTGGTATGTTGATTTCAAAAATGGTCTGAAATAAATTATCCAACAAAAAAAATTAAATATTCACAGTAATAATCTGGATTATTCTCGTTTCCATGACATATTCTGCAAGAACTTGTGCAGTAGAAAAGTTGCATGAAACATGTTTGCTGGTGTGTTAAAACTGATCCCTGAAATGAAATTACACAATAAATTTGTTAAATATTATGGTTCGGATTAGTAACACAGGCAAGTCAGATGAAATGTAACTGCATTTTAAAATGGCATTTTAAAGTATTCTTCGATATTCCTGAGATATTATGTAATGTAGACTTTGATTTTAACCTTGAATTTCAATTTGAGCTAAAATATTTTTAAAAGGTGCGGATTGGGTTTCAATCGAGGCATACAAGGTAACTAATAATTATTTATTCCAACAAAGTACACATCAAGTACAGTTTTCCCATCAAATTATTTTATGTGCAATATCGAGAATAAATTGGGTTAGTGTAGATGCAAAACACATGGTACTCATGAAAATTTATAAAAATGTATTCAAATATGAGTCAAATATGTATATTCAGTGGTATATTCCAGGATTTGTTTCCAACTCAGAGAGCTACATACTTGAAATGACATGTATGCAAATTTTATGCTTTCTGTCAGCAGTGAACATCTCATTCCATTTTTGTGGCAAATCAGCCCCACTAAGGGTGAACTGCAGATTTGAGCATTCATCGTACCAAGTCATTCCTTGGAAATCAGAACAATGTGGTATATAAGGCCTTGGTAGTTCAATGGTGTAGTGCACTCCCCTATGGGATGGGGCCTCAGCACCACATCTGTCTCCTGTGATGAGCCGAAGCACAGGCTGTTGGTCTCGCATCCCGGACAGGTCGGTGGCCTGTTTTTAACCGCCTGATCTCCAATCTAGCTCCCTCCTCAGCCCTCCAACTTTTCCTTCCCAGCTCCTCCAGGATCCATGCTCCAGGTTTTTCTAGCAACTCTCTTCCTGGTTAAACTCTCAAAATTCAGATTTACCCCACACCCTCAACTTTTCTTCCTTTTGTGAAATTGCCTTCCTTACTCTTCCCTCCCTTACTCTTCCCTCCATCGTTCCCATCCATTAACCCTTCCTTTCCATTAACCCTTCCTTTCCATTAACCCTTCCTTTCCATTAACCCTTCCTTTCCATTAACCCTTCCTTTCCATTAACCCTTCCTTTCCATTAACCCTTCCTTTCCATTAACACTTCCTTTCCATTAACCCTTCCTTTCCATTAACCCTTCCTTTTCATTAACCCTTCCTTTCCATTAACCCTTCCTTTCCATTAACCCTTCCTTTCCATTAACCCTTCCTTTCCATTAACCCTTCCTTTCCATTAACCCTTCCTTTCCTCATTCCCTTGATTATTGTCACCCCAATGTGAACTCGTACCCTTTTTACCCTGTCACTTGATTCTTGTGTAAAAGGTTCCATCAAGTGGAAAGAAACAAAAAGGGGACGACATGAGAACAGAGAGGGGACAGAGCAGAAGGGGAGAGAAGAATTTGACATACGATTCCATCCTTACTATAATTATTCATGGAGCAGTGTATTTGTCGTACTACTCCTCCTACAGTTCTGGCCCGATTACATCCAGATTTACTAAATAGGATAAGCATTACCCCAATTAGTGTATAGGTGTGTTTTTATCTTTGCTGGTGGTCCTGGGGTGGGTGTGGGTGGACGCAAATTCTCCATGTAAATGTGTATCCTGTAGCGCCACCTCCAGGAGGAAGAGGGTATTCAAAGTCTCCACCCTTTACAGTACAATATTCCTGTCTCCACGTTTTCCAGGGCAGAGGTGTTTTGTTTCAGGCATGTAACCCAGGTTATTTGTTTTATTTGAGGGAGCTGTTGGTTCGGATTAGTAACACAGGCAAGTCAGATGAAATGTAACTGCATTTTAAAATGGCATTTTAAAGTATTCTTCGATATTCCTGAGATATTATGTAATGTAGACTTTGGCACTACCCAAATAAAAGTAGGTGTCAGAAGAATGTGTTGTATGTTTGGAGGAAGATTGCCCATTGGGTGGGTACTCTGCTAGTATATCCAATTGATATGGTGGCGATTGTGTACCATCAGACGATTTTGGAAACGAGGCCTTGGAGAAGCTGGTCCATGATGATGGTAAGGGGTGGTTGAATGTGGTCAAATTGGTTACAACACGACGGTCACCCAACTGGCATGTCATTGATTGGATAAGAAACGAGAGAAAACTCAACATACCAACAGGAAAGGCTTCGGTTGACGATCTGTTAACGTTCATACTGTTACAACGGTCCGAGACTGCCATGTCACCCTAATCTATTACATTTGAACTTTACAGCGTTACTTAGTTGGCCGAGCGAAGCGAAGCGAGGTCGATTATTCCTGATGACGTGAAACATGCGACAGGCTGCAACCCCATGCCAACAGAAAACAGACTTTTTGGAAAGCCGGCTGCATTTTACATCAAATCTTCATAAGTACAGTATAAATCGACATCAACCGTTTTTTGGTGGTAAATACTATGATTTTTTCTTGCTGATACAGGACAATCATGTACACATGGGGAACCGTGTTTTTATATTTGGTCAAAGTATATGACTTGTTACAAAATTGTAAATAATGTGTTTTCTCGGTTTAGATAAATGATTCAAAAATGCTCTTATGGTATAAAATGTTGTGAATGCGTTCTGATAAATATAAACGAATAAAAACTTATTACTGGAACATATTTATTTTTAAAATTAAATTGTTTTATGAAATATATATATGCAAAATTTTATTAAAATATTTTCGGGTATGTTAGTATAAATAAGTGTAGCCACTCATTGCAGCACCTAAACATAGGTCCATACCCTTGGGCTCTCACCTGGTAGAATAAAGCAGTATACTACACTTGAGTGAACTTGAGCTTCCGTTGAACTTGGGGAAGACTAAGAAGACCTTTGTTGGTCGAAAGCTTGTCAAATTAAAGATCGACGTCCTGAAGCTAAGTCCGCGTCTGATTTAACCTCCCGATTATTTATATGTATGTGTGTGTATATATATATATATATATATATATATATATATATATATATATATATATATATATATATATATATATATATATACATATATATATATATATATATATATATATATATATATACACACACACATCAGAATAACGACATTCAGACAGAATAACGCACAAGACCAACCACTGTACAGTACTTGACCTATTTTGGGGGGGGGGGGGGGGGTCAAACCTGGACCCTCGTAAACACCCTTAGACATCGATTTTCTTAGTTCCGTGAACAAACTTTGGTACATCACGGCGGATGAAGGTTGTGGTTACGTTTCATCGAAATCGTGTGTGTAGTTTAATTGAAAAAAACCAAATTCCATTTTTTTTTGGGGGGGGGGGGGGGGGTCAAACCTCAGTCCACTTTGACCCTGATTTATTAAATGCTGTGAACAGCTTTCGTCACAACATAAATATAATTTGTGCCAAGTTTGGTCACAATCCCATCAGCGGTTTCGGAGAAGAGGTTGCAAGTGTTTATGGACAGACTGACGACGCACCATCACATAAGCTCACCTGAACTTCATTCCAGGTGAGCTAAAACTGTGCTAACTATGGAGGAATATGGATACAAGGTAGAGGCTGCCTCAGTTGTACCCGTTATCAGGAAGGAAGGGCATCCGGCCATAAAAACATTGCCTCAAACAGGGAACCATGATTGTCATGGGGCCCGCAAGGCTAACCCCTGCTCTCGCGGGGGAAAATGGCCTTAAAACGATCATTCATTCACACCGTTGATCTACTATATAAGAGAGCTGTTGGTCTGTCTGTGTCTGTTGCCATTTTTCTCAGAGATGGCTGAACGGACCTTCGTCAAACTTTGAGAGGTTCATCAGTGAGTGCCTGGGAGTGTTTTCGGCAAAAATAAAAATAAAAAAATTTTGAAAAAAAAGTTAGACGTTAAAGTTTAAAAATTAACAAGCGTTACGCCTAGGTCCCCTGTCGTTGAAGTGATGCGAGTTGACAAAGTGGAAGATGCAAGGCGGCCATCTTGGATTTTGACGTGGCGACCCAATTTTCAATAGCGTTCTTCCTTAAGCCTGGATACACCCACACACCAGATTAGAAGTTGTTACTTCGCTTATTTTTCAAGATATTCTACTCACAAGGTTCAGACATATATATGGTGGCAGCCATCTTGGATTTTGACGTGGCGACCCAATTTTCAATAGGGTTCTTCCTTGTGCCTAGATACACACACACCAGATTAGAAGTTGGTACTTCGCTTATTTTTCAAGATATTCCGCTCACAAGGTTCAGACATACATGGCGTGACATACATGGCGGCGGCCATCTTGGATTTTGACGTGGGTTGCACCCGCACCAAATTAGAATTCGGTCCTTCGCTTATGCACGCACGGACGCACACACACACGGACGGAGGGGAAAACAGTCCCCATTTCGCTTCGCGGTGCAACGGAGGACAAAAAAAGTTATCATGCTTTTAGACATAATATATTCTTTGAGGGGTATTAGTACATTTAGGGGTGTGATGTATGATTGTGTAAAATTGGATGTAAACTTTTTGAGTTTAGTCTGTCGATGCTGTGACCGGTAAATGTCATACTAGTGCTATATGGCCCTTTTCCACCGCGGTACCTTACTCACTGTACCGTACTGTAACCAAAATCCGTTTTTTCGTTTTTCCATTGCCGAGCGAACCATACCGTACCGTACATTCCCGGTCATCGCTATTTCAGACTTTGTTTAAAACATGTACAATTGTACCCGTGCTAAATTTGCTTCTTGCTATGGATAGGTACCAAACGAGCCGAACCCGGACCTATGGGTGGAGCTAGCAATACTGCAGACCGTTGATTGGTCAATCGCAATCGTGAATTCAGGAAGAAAGTGAAAGGTAGTCGTAATGTTACTAGTTATACATTATGAAGGCTAACCTAACATACTGTAACTGTATTCTTTGTTTGTGCCGACGAACAAGGCCCACATCTTCGTTGTCAGTCTTCATAATTGTCTGCAAAGGTTTCTTTCTCTTTTTAGCTGTCTCCTCTTTCAACTCCTTCTCAAACACGTCCTCTCTCCCTTTTTGCATTTCGCTAAAAAAAAACATGTTCAGATAAAACCAAAACCCGACGATGAAGTAAAACACACCTTCAAGTTCCTCCATAGTTGCGGAGCTGTTTACAGTTTGGTGTCGCATGAGAATCTAGAAGGGCACGCAGTAGAGTAGAGTGTAGAGTAGAGTGCCTAGACCTGGTTGGCCATATTAGTCAAGGGGTCAAATGCATATTTTGGCCTGACCTGGACAGTGGTTCCAAAGTTTTTTTTCTCAGTGTTTTCATGTTATATAGGTATTGTACTCTATGAAACTGCATGATGGCATTCTCCCATCATTGAGCATTTTCATATAACAGGTTTCATACAATTGCGGCTATCGGCATGCAAACCACTGGTTTTAGGGGAATGGGGAAAACAGAAACACCCTTACATCTTTACAAGCATTCAAGCTAGGGTGTTGATTTTTTGCATATGGGTGTATCTTGACCATACCTATTCTGCGGTCAGATAGCTACCGATGTAGCTGAAATGCGAGGTGATGAGAGTGTAACCAGGCAGGCAAGCGTGCACAAAGAAGAAAGCAAATCTTGGATAAAATCTGATGCAAAGGATCGACAGGACATAAGATTGAAGATGGCCCAGTGCATACCACCACTTGACCACCAGCAGCACCCAGAGGGATCAATTGTGAACATAGTTACTGGAAGGGTACAATCATGTTCAACATTTAATGTTCACAAATCAATTGAAATCGGGAGCAAACAATCCGGGGAATTAACAGAGGCTTTACCTCGAGGCTTTCATCACAAGATTGAAAGAAGGATAACTTCAATGGCAGACACGAAGAAGTCTGTAAATATCAGCACACAGAAGGTTTTTGATACAAACCTAATCTACAGTCGTGTCATATGTCTGCAGGCCAGTAATAGGGATCTGATGTCCCATGAATTGGCTCCACTGCCAACGGCTCTCTTTGCAGACTCTGGTGATATGCGGATATCCACATCTAAATCCATCTTGAAAAGAGAGATGAAAATTGAGGTGTCATCAAGAGTAGCCCATGAAGAAATAGAAGTCACTGTCGTTGATTGGTGTGCCCTTCTCTGGATACCTGGTTGGCCTGCTGTTGGAAATGTGCAGACTTACATTGATGCCTTCAAGCACAAAATAGCAGAGAAGCTCTCCAAATGTGATGTCTATCTCGTCTTTGATAGATACAATGAATTCAGCACCAAAGATTCAACACGATTAGCCAGGGGGTACTGGCAGGGTGTTTCAGTTGACACCCTCAACACCAATCCCCGCACAGAAAGCAGTATTGACCGTTACAGGCAATAAGAAGCAGCTCATCAAACTGATATGCGAGGACTTGCAAAGAGATGAAGACTTTGTTCAGAACCATACACAGGAGCACACACTTTTGATAACAGGACAGGAGGAAACTATCGAGATTAGCGAGGGCATTGTCATAGAAAGACGAGATCTGTATACCAGTCATGAGGAAGCTGACAATATTATAGCGCAGCAGGCATTCATGGCAGCTTCAGAGGGGGCATTCGGTGTCGCTGTGGTGGCTGATGATACAGATGTGTAGGCCCTTCTGTTGCACCACTATCTGGGTCAGAATCTTGACATCCCAATTATAATGCAAATTCCTATACATGGAAGAAGTGTCATAGACGCAACCGCTGCCCAATATGCAGACCTCATTCCAAACCTGCTTGCAGGACACTCCTTATCAGGATGTGATACTGCAGCAGGATGATTTGGCATCAGGAAGAAGAAGATGTTGAACACTATAAAACAACACTCACTGAGTCTTCTTGGAGAAATTGAGGCCCCCTGGCCTGAAGTAGTGAAGCAGGCAACTCAATTCGCTGTTGCAACGTTCGGTCAGAAAAGCTGCCATACTCTGTGTGAGGCTAGAGCAAAGGTATGGAAGACCAGAATAGGCAAGGGGAGCAGCACAATGCCAAAACTCTGTTCACTCCCACCAACTGATGCTGCTTTCCAGGAAAATCTGAAAAGAGCACACCTACAGACTTTCTTGTGGAAGAATGCCTCGAGGTCTGAGCCTCAGAAGTTAGACCCGTTAGAGTATGGATGGAGCAAAGATGGGGATATGCTGTGCCCAACCACAGTTCCTGCAGGAAGTCAACTGGTCCCCGAGTACATCCAAAAGATCATCAGTTGTGGCTGCTCCAGTGACACACCATGTGAAAGTATTCGATGTGGATGCAACAAAGCAGGAATGACTTGCTCAGTCTTCTGTGCCTGTCAGCAACAGGACGCAGCATCAGTATGTCACAACAGAGTGAATACTATATCACCTGATGGTGACGATGAAACAAGTGATGAAGGGGAAGATGGTGATGATTACAATAACACTGATGATTGATTATGTTTATGATATAAGAAAGATTTTAAAACCAAATACAGAATATGTACAATTTTGGTGGTTTAGTAACCTATGAATAGGTACACCACATACAGATCATTTACGTATAACCAGATTTGATGTAATCTTTGAACAGAAAATCATAAATAACTCAATAAATATTATGTAGTCTAGCATTTCTTCATTCAGTATTGAGCTCATGAGACCTTATAACAAGACATTAGACGTTATAACAATGGATACAGGTTCAGTATAATGAGAAATATATCACAGTGTATAAACAATGCTGCGTTGCACACGTTTGACCCAGATATTTGGCCTTGACATATGACTTTGACCCACGAATAGGTATGGTCAAGATACACACGTGCAAAAAATCAAGACCCTAGCTTCAATGCTTATAAAGATGTAAGGGTGTTTCTGTTTTCCCCATTCCCCTAAATCCAGTGGTTTGCGTCCCGATAGCCGCAATTGTATGAAACCTGTTATATGAAAATGCTCAATGATGGGAGAATGCCATCACGCAGTTTCATAGAGTACAATACCTATATAACGTGAGAAAAAAACTTTGGAACCACTTTCCAGGTTCAGCTCCTGGCCCCCTGACTATATCCCTCAATGGTGAAGAATCACTTTAAAAATTCTACGATCCGGATCCGGATCTTCACCAAAATTGAATCGATTATTCCTCGTCACACACACAACCTGTCCAACAAGGTTCGTCCAAATCCGTGCATAATTTTTTGAGATATCCTGCTGTATATCGTTTTTGGCCCTATCTCCCAATGGTGAAGAATCCCTTCAGAAAAATTAAATAATTCTCATATCCGAATCCATATTCAGATCTTCACCAAAATCGAATCCATTTGTCCTTGTCAGACATCCAACCGGTCCACCAAGTTTCGTCCAAATCCGTCCACAACTTTTTGAGATATCCCGCTATGTATCGTTTTTGGCCCGATCTCCCAATGGTGAAGAATCACTTTTTAAAATTCTAGTAGCCGGATCCGAATTTTCACCAAAATCTAATAATTTTGTCCTCGTCACATACGCTACATCTCTGCCAAATTTCGTACGAATCCGTCCACAACGTTTTGAGATATTTTGTTCACAAACGGAAAAACAGAGGGATGGAAACATAACCTCCACCACCTTTGGTGACGGATGTAATTACGTCACCAGAGCGGTCGCGGGTTTTTTTTAATGTCACCAGATAACTTCGCCTATTTTCACGGTTCTGTTGTGCGATGGAAAAACGACACAGTGAGTACCGTACCGTACTGTGCAATGGAAAAGCGCCATAACACATTATTGTGGGCCTGGAGTTTGAAAAGTAGACACAACTACACACCTTATGTAATATGATAGCATTGTTGTAAGTTTATAAATATGTATATGTATTATAATTCACGGTGTGTATGTCCAGAAGGTGAAACATTAATGATCCATATACATTTCACTTCAATACACACCATTATGAAAAAATCATAAATATGTGCACATTTGTATGGCATTTACTTTTTGCAAAATTCAATGCAACTTGTTTTTTTTGTTGTTTTTTTTAGTACAACTTTCTAAATGAAGCATATATATTAACCACATATTGTATGTTTGTGTTTGCCTCTAATTTCATTGATTAACTATTTCATAGAAAGTGTTTACTTAACAAACGTTATCCATTATGGGGCCCCATTAGTGGTGGGCACTTTGAAATTTCCCCCAAAAAACGGATTTCCCCATGAGTGAATTTGTGAGAATGTTTTTTGGCCATTTCAACTCCTAATATGTTTAAAACAAAATACTGACTGCATGGTTATTATCGAAAATGTGTAGGTCATTGTCAATTTAGACTGCACTACATGTACATTTGCTAAAAATGATTCTCCATGGTTAGGCACTCTCTTTGTTAAATGTTTTGTGTCAATCGCTCAATCGATTGTGGAGAAGATGAATTTAAAAGCGAACTAGAAAGCATCTGAAAACGCAAAGCCCGTCCACGTCCGTTTGTATTCAGATTTGTTTTTCTTCCATATGCTCAAAATAACGAAAACAGTTTAAAAACGAGAAAGAGCAATCAGATTGCAGACCCTCGCCAGGACGTGTTTTAGTGGTTTTTAAGGCTTTTGTGGCAAAACAAATATGGCGGCTGAACCACGTGACTGATGACGTCATCACTTTTTTTTTTCTCCACCAATTTATCCCAAGATGATGCTCAAGAAATTTCATCTTGATCGGATTGTGTTTTGTACTTGAATTATGACGTCATAATGGAGACACCTATGACATCATTAACATGTTATTCCACATGAGATTACAATGAATCACGTCTCAATTTTTTCTATGCAGTGCTTAGAGCGGTGCAATTTTTTGGGGGGGTTTTCCAAAATGGCGCCCATAACACGACCGATGACGCCATAATTATTTTAAAATATATACAGGAGGCACACCTATGGTGAAAATTTCCTGCCACTTGGACCAACGGTTGCAGCGAAAAAAAATTATCCTGTGCGGACAGACTATGCGGATAAACAGAACTAAAGACAGACAGACTCAAATGCAATACCCTCTCCTCTGGCAAGGGTAAAAATACAAAATGCAAATTGATGATTTCATGCAGCCATGACCTTTAGATCTAAAAAAAATAATCAGTTTCAAGCTTTTGATTGGTGAACCAATTATGTGACCCAATACGCAAATTCTTAATTTCAGGTTAATCGGATGAAAATTGACGATTTTGTGACGTTGACCTTTTGACCAAATTATTAATTTACCATCTCCATGAATGAATATGAATGATCGTTTTAAGGCCATTTTTCCCCACTAGAGTGGGGGTTAGCCTTGCGGACCCCATGACAATCATGGTTCCCTATTTGAGGAAATGTTTTTTTTTTATGGCTGGATGCCCTTCCCGATGCCAAATCCATATTATCTCCATGGCTTCTCCATATTATCATAATAAAGCTTTGTTTAAAATTTGATGACAAAACTCAAATGGTAAATTTAAATTTCAGGTCAATCGGATGGAATTTGATGATTTTAGGTGACGCTGACCTTCAACCTTTTGATAAAATAAAAAACTCAAATGGTAAATTGAAATGTCAGGTCAATTGGATGGAATTTGATGATTTTAGGTGATGCTGACCTTCAACCTTTTGATAAAATAAAAAACTCATGGTAAATTGAAATGTCAGGGCAATTGGATGGAATTTGATGATTTTAGGTGATGCTGACCTTCAACCTTTTGATAAAATAAAAAACTCATGGTAAATTGAAATGTCAGGGAAATTGGATGGAATTTGATGATTTTAGGTGATGCTGACCTTCAAACTCCTTTTGATAAAATAAAAAACTCATGGTAAATCGAAATGTCAGGTCAATTGCATAGAATTTGATGATTTTAGGTGACGCTGACCTTCAACCTCCTTTTGATAAAATAAAAAACTCAAATGGTAAATTTAAATTTCAGGACAATTGGATGAAATTTGATGATTTTTATGTGATGTTGACCTTACGACAAAATTATTAATTTGCTTTCTACGTGTTATCATAAGTGGTGAAAATAACTCAATTGGTAAATTTTTTTACAGCCCAGGCAGACACACACACACACACACACACACACACACACACACACACACACACACACACACACACACACACACACAGAAGTGATTGCAAAGCCCCATCTCCTGCTGTGCACGGGACAGGCGAATACAGGTGAAAAAGGTGAGGACATCAGCCGACGTTCCACAACATGGTCAAGTATGGTTGTGGATGCCTATTCCTGTTATTAGTCCCCTGCTGGTTTCACCGTAGCGGTGGACTATAGGTTTACTGTCCATGGACTATAGGTTTACTGTCCGTGTACTATAGGTTTACTGTCCGTCTGTCCATCCCACCTGTGGTATTCCAGAGTTTTCCCCTTACCCTTTGACATATAGAACTGAAACTTGGTACATGGCTTTATTACGATAAGTTACAGAAACTGCAACTGTATATTGGTCACAATAATTGACTTGGAACTTCTAAGAGGATTTATATATATGGTCACTGAATTCAACCACCATCTATTTTTGAGGTCAACATAGGCCAAATTTTTTATATCCTCAATTTTCATCCGATTGACTTGAAAATTGAACAGCATTTTCACATCGTCACTAAATAGGGAAACTATTTGAGGTCAAAAGGTCAACTCAAGGTCAACCTTCCAAAATCATTTTTCATCTGAAAAAGTCACTTTTCATCCTGTTGACCCGAGCTTTGATCAAGATTGTAAATTTTAATCTTCATGAAATGGACAATTTGCTATATCAATGGAAAACTTTTGGGGGTGGGGGGGAGATTTTGCAAGTATCGTGCTACGCATGACGTCTTCTTGTTTATATGTTATTCAAATTTATATTACTCCTCTGTGGCAAACCTGCTTCTTCACCAATTTAACAGTTGCTTTAAGAGTGAAGTCGAGTCCATGTGAAAGTTATATTTATAATTTACTGCTTTGGAACTAAAGGCCTTTAAAATGTCCAAAAGGACAATGGCAGCAGAAGAAGTCATCAGATTAACTTCCTCCTTGAACTCCGCCCCACCAGGGTCTTGTGCGGCACACACTGCCTTGACCTTACGTTAACAAAATTCCGACAATGCCACTCAAGGAGGAAGAAAAAACAAAAGGGAGAAATGTGGAAGGCAGTTTATTTATACAGAACTGTTTCAAGGAACAGAATCATTTAACCAATTGCAAAATAAATAAATAAAGGGAGGGGGGGAAGACGAGGCAAACCAGCTGTAGATTACATGTCGTAGGAGGGGGGGGGGGGGAGGAGGAGGGTTCGAGGTAAAAATCCTACCTTTAGCACATATTACTAACTTTCAGGTAAACAACAGCCATACCCAAGTTGAGAACGCCATTGTCATGCCTGTCTAGGCACAGTTAAAGCTTATTTCCGAGTCGAAAAGTAACCATTTACCCACATAGTTCAATTCAACGTTACCTCGTATAAACAACCTTTTCCCTTTAAGCAATTATGACAGGAAACCCTTTTTCTCATCACCCAATCAGAAGTGAGAATGTGCTTGGAAACAAAGTATCAAATTGTATGAGGTACCTTACCAGGTCAAGCCTAAACAAGGCAGATGGACAATTTCTGATTTCTATGACAAGATATGACGGCAGGTGTTGTTTATACTTTCAAGTAAAGATTCCCAATATTGGCCAATCTGCTTGCAGCCAGAGATCATATGGTCGCTACCGTTTGCATTTTGGACATTCTAATGCGTACTACCACTCCTCGCAGCTAATGCACCACTCATGCTCCCGAGAATGGTGCGTGGTGCCCAGGTCAGGCCCAACAAACGTCCAGTTTGCACTTTACCTTGGTCTTGAATCAAGCGATGTACTGAGGCCTTACTTACCGGACCAGCACCTCTAATCCATGGATGCATTTCGCCTGCAGCGACTTGTATTCAAAACCCACGTCATGGAACTCCTTCATGAAGCATTGGCGCTTTGTCACCACATCTCAAGCCGAAATTAATCCGGAAAGGACTCAGGAATAGTTGAAATGAAAACAACAACAACAGCAGGCATTTTAAGGCCATGTTCCATGCAAGAGCAGGGGTAAGCCTTGCGGTTCCCATGACAATCTTCTCCATTTTGCCCTATTTTCTGCATCTCTCCTTGTTAACCCCCTTGCCCGCATTTCTTCTTCCACCATCTTTAGCAAAGTCTTTCTCGGCCTTCCCCGTCCTCCACTTCCTTCTACATTCATTTCCATCACTCTTCTCAACCAGTCACTTTCATCCTTCCTCAACACATGACCAAACCATCTCAACCTGTTTCTCTTCACAGCATCCATCACAGGCTCTATTCCCATCATCTTTCGCAATTCATCATTTGTCTTCCTCTCTCTCAACGATACTCCATACATCCATCGAACCATTCGCATTTCCACCCTTTCCAGCCTTCGTTGCTGCTCTACGTTCATTACCCATGTCTCGCTCCCATAAATCATAACACTTCTCACACATGCAGCATACACCTGTCCCTTCAGCTTCAACGACACTCCCCTCATCAACACGCCACTCAGTTCCCGAAAAAGTTGAAATGAATACATTCTACATTTATTGAAACATAAAAGTAAAATACAACCAAAAGGCCCAACTTTACAATTGCGGTTTATGTCCTCAATGGCAATCAAAGGAAGCACAATACAGACTTCAATATACCAAGGCACCTGTTGGTCAGCAAACCAACCTTTGCCTGTAGCAGAATAGCAGAGTTCAAGTTGGGCTTCCTTCATCTTTAGAAAACCATTGTGTTGTCATTTATTCTCTGGAGTTGCATTATCTTCCCATAGCCACCTCTCCCGACATCGTAGTCTGTGCGGTACTCGTCCCGAACCTACAAAAAAAGAAAAGAAAAAAAGGAGGTTACCGATGTCTTCACAGGTTTTTATAAAGGGGTCTTCATGTCAAACAGGTAAGGGAGCGAGGTTAAACGTCAAAAAGAACAGAGGGAAGTCTTGAGGAGAGGAGAGATGGATATTTTGGGAAGGGAATGGATAAAAGGGGAATACATCTTACTTTGGGTGGGGCTACATGTCTGGTTTTTTTTTTGGTTTTTTTTACATACATCATATGAAGCTTGCCACCAATACTGGACCTGTTAGCCTTGCTTTCAACTTTAACCTCACAAATTGGAGGACTGCTGTGCTTACAGAACTCGGGCATGCTTTGTTTAACGAGACACACGGAACAAACAACGTCTTAATCCGAGATGCAAACCTGTCCACCGGTCTTTCCCCTTCCAAACTGACGGCCCTCCTTGAATCCCGTGTCCCAATCCGTGCGAATGATTCGGTCGTCCAGACGCGTTCCGTTGATGAAGCGCATGGCATGCTCGGTATCCGCACGCGTGTAATATCTGGTCGTGTAGTCAAGGGCTCAAAAGGACCAGGAAGTGCGACGAATCACAGTACATGGGGAGAGAGATGTCAAAAATGATTTTCCAATTCATGCAGTAAACCGAAGCTTTGGACTTGTTAAATAAATCCCTCAAAAGTTCAGCTCCGGAAAAGACTCGAGTATTGACATACTCGACTACTTCCGCACTTCTCAAGAGCCTCCATTACCATTATGAGAAGTGTCCATCTGTGTGTCCGTCACTTTAAAGGATTTTTGCTGTCCTAGAGTAACAAACATAGGGGCAATACCCCCAGCGCTCACCTGGTAGAATAAATAGTATATTACACTGACTAAAGGTATTTTAAACCAATTTCAATGGTTTCTAGAACACAGGGCAGCATGTAGAATCATACTAACATAATTATAAGACTTTAAACCAAAAAAAATACCTATTTCGGGGGCAACCACTCCCCCCCCCCCGTATACTTTCTCAGACCCCAATTTCTCTAATGCCTTGAACAAACATTGGTACATAATGGGTGATGAAGGTTGTGGTGAAGTTTCATTGAAATCATGTGTGTGGTTTCAGAGAAAAAAGCAAATTCCTATTTTTGGGGGTCAAACCTGGATCCACTTTGACCTCCCATGAACCCCCCTTATCTTCGAGTTTTTTTCTAATGCCCTGAACAAACTTGTCAACACAACAAATATAATTTGTGGCAAATTTGGTCACAATCCCATTAGCGGTTTCGGAGAAGAAGTTTCAAGTGTTTACGGACGGACTCACGACGTGCCATTGCATAAGCTCCCCGTGAACTTCGTTCCAGGTGAGCTAAAAAAATGTAAGACATTAGCAATTCTTATAACTAAGCATATTTATTTAAAGCGTGTATATTTAAACAAGGCTGTGACCCCTCCTTCTCCATATTTACACAAGAAAATGTGAAATTGCAAAAGCATCCAACTTAACTAAACCCCCACCCACCCTCCCCCCCCCTCCTTTTTCTCTCTCCCATCCCTCTCTCGCCCTCCTTCCCTCCCTCCTAGAGTGTATAGTGACGTGAGGAGTTGCACCTCAACCTCCCCTCTTATTATTCCCATCAGCTAAGCAGCGGGTGGTATTTGCTAGTAATAATACTAATATGAACATGCAGGGGTAAGAGGGAGGAAGACAGGATGGCCAAAAGGTACGCACGCTCAACCCTAAACTGTCTAGCCTGTACTTGAATCCTGACGCAGCTATAAACACAGATGGCAAGGTATGATTGTGTGTGCCGTCCCTCGGATGGACGTTAAACGAGGGTCCCGTCTATCGACATTGGTTGGTGGACGCTAAAGATCCAATGGTGTCCTTCATGAAGAGCAGGTGAGCTATCGCCGGCACCCTGAGCAAATAACAAAGACCTACCCGAACCTTCATCGCACATCGGGCCTGGTCAGCCGGTTCGTGAAAGGCTTGGGTCCGCATGGTGCGCACATGCACATGACTCCTTCCCCCAGTTCCAGGAAGCAGATGTTTCTACTTACATAAAAGATAGAATGGTTCACGAGATGTTCAACAATTTGCTTTTGTGAAGGATAGTGATGGTGACATTCCATAATCCTCAATGGCAATTACAGATTTTACAAATGAAAATATCTTCAAATAAACTCGTTGTAATAAAATAAAATAATTTTTTTTTTTTTAATACTGAATCGAGGCTCGTGAAAGAGCTAACATTTATTTCACAAACAAATCAACCAGACAAACAAAATATATAAAAAGAGGGAGCAGAAGACAAGATGGGGAGAGAAGGGGAAGCACACAAACACAACATTTGAGAGCAGGGAGATGTGTGGGAGGGAGAGGGCTTGGGGGGAGGAGGCATGGGAAGGGGGGGGGGGGGGTGGGGGAAGTATAAAACACAAGGAGACCAAGGACTTCCAGGACAGAAGTTGGTATTTGAAAAAAGTTGATTTGGGGTGAAATTAGCAGGGGTAGAAAAGATCAAGGTTTTGGATGGGGGAAGATAAGAGATGGTGGTGAACAGCTGTTTTAAAGACCTGGAGGGTGGAATGGGATTGAAGTTAAAATAGTTTAAAAGGTTTTGGTAACCATATTGGATCCAGTCAAGCCTTGCATGTTAACAAAACCACAAACACAACAAAAGTCTTGGAAAACAAAATGGAGTAACTCGGCAAGAAAAGGATACTCAACAAAGCAAAATCCACACGGAGTCTTCTTCACTTTATCCAACCCCATCACGGTCTTCTTTATGTCTCCACACTTGGAGAAGAGTTCATTGATCTGTTCTTCGGTCGTGTAGAAAGAGAGATTACCCACATACAGCGTGGAGCTGGCCAGGAGAAGATGTTCTTGGTCACAACGGCTGCCCTGCACACCGCAGGCAAAGTACGTCTCCTTGCTGCGTACGACTTGGACATCTACCATGTCCGCAAGGCACAAACTTTTAGTTATTTCGAATCCAAAATACATTGTGCAAAACGTTTTCTGCATCGGAGGGGTGAGATGTCCAGGAGTGTGCCCCTTAGCCAAGGAAAAACTGCGTCGACAGCCCTACGCGGCTGAAGACACGAAAGGAGTGGTTCTTCGATAACCTTTTTTCATACACATCACCCGTTTCACATCACCCCCATCTTTACTCATCTTTTCTACCCCCATTAATCCATCCTTCAAACAGCTCTTTTTCTGTGTTCCCTCCTCACCTCATTCTCTTCCTGGTTGTGTCCAACTGTAACGCTGACGACAGTTTGTTGCCTTGTTACCAAAGGTGGGCAGCAGTTATGTTTTCACCCCTGTCTGTGTCTGTGTGCAGGATATCTCAAAAAGTTGTGGACGGATTCGGACAAAATTTGGTGGAGAACTTGAGTGTGTGATAAGAACAAGCCGGTTAGGTTTTGTTTGGGTTCCGAATCCAGATCCGGCCTATCAGTGGGATACAAAACGTAAATTGTTAAGCCTGGTGGAGGTATCCTCTCCACCGAGTGCTGCTTTTGTTTAACCCACGAGCGCGGAAAGCTGGGTTAAGCAATGGGTCACTTTAGTACATAAGTTTCCGCATTTTATTAAGTGTACGTAGAAAAACGTTAAATGGAGGAAATTGGAACTTCACCACATGTTACATGACAATTTCATATAGAGCATATTGAACTTATACTTTAGCGATCTATTCCGGGGTCTTTCTTTTTTTTTGTATACAGAATTGAGGCTCGTGTAAGACCGAACACATTGAACATGAAAACATGCACAGACACATAAAACATACAATGAAGGGAGCGGGAGACAAGAAGGAGAGAGAGAGGGAAGCACACAATCACAACAACAGTAGAGAACAAGGACATCGATAGATCTGTGGAGGCGGGGCTGGGAGAAGAGGGAGGGGTACACGGTATAAAGCAAATGAACACGAGGAATTTCACTTCTCGGAATTTCAGGAAAGAAGTTGGGGATTGAAAGAGGTGGATTTGGGGTGTTTTAACGGGGGTAGAAAAGATCAAGGTTTTGGATGGGGGAAGATAAGAGATGATGGTGAACAGCTGTTTTAAAGACCTGGAGGGAGAAGAGGGATTGAAGAGAGTGAGGGAGTTTGTTCCAGAGGCGGAAGAAAAGAGGAATGAAGGAGTGAAGGTGAGCAGAGAGCCTAGATTTTGGCAGTTTAACCAGAAGAGGGTTGCTGGCAGATCTTGTGCATCCCAGCAGGAATATTTGGGGGCCAGAGCACAGACAGAGCTGGAGGAGCAAGGCCGGAGAGGAGTCGGTGGAAGACAGAAAGGCCACCACCTGCCTGCGGTGAGTGAGTGATAGGCCCTCGGAATTGGCTTCATCGCGGGAGATTCCAATGATTCTGAAAGCTTTGGTTTCAACCGCGTGAAGCCGAGCTAGGTGAGAGGCAGGAGCCTTGGTTGTGGTCTTTATCAGCCTTGGTAGTTGTGAAAACACACGAACGAGAATAAAAGCTACTTTGTAACGGCTTATGAATGTACTCTCTATATCAGACTTTTCAAAGTATAATTTGTGCACATTCACTTCAGAAATGTAGGTGGATGCAATTACAGATTTGTAAGGCTGTGTGTGGGTGAGGTATTGCATGAATACCATCTAGTTACACCTTGTATGCTCACTCTTCCATGAACCTCCATCTTGTGTGAACAGAAGCTCAATGTACTTTTTGCTGGCAGTTTATTGGTTGTGACCCATCATTCATTAGTATCGGTGATCCAGACCTGAAAAAGGCTGCTATTTAGGGTTCAACTATACACCACTCAATATAATTTCAGGCCTTATTCTTTTGATAGATGGATATAATTAAAAGGTCTACTCTTGGTCTACTTAATTAAAAGGTCTACTTAATTAAAAGGCCAAAGTTCTTGTGAAATGTAGTTATTGGGCAAAAGTGTCGCGTCGTGTTTTGTCGTGTTTGAGCAAAAACTACAACATTGACAAAAATTACATTTTCTCTTGTAGAATCATCAAAATCAAGATATGCAACATTATCTATATACATATTCGTTCAACTATGCAGAGCGTATATAAACAATGCCCACAAGGTTTGAAATAAAAATTAAGTTTGAAATAAATTTTTTTAGAGAAAATTAACCCTTTGAGTATGGATGACGTTACTACATGACGTTACTACACGTCATCGACTATACCTATAAATAGATCGTCAGTACGTGGTTGCATTCCCGTAATGCCAAATTAATCCCGTACCCGGGGTATTTTTATCAAAAAAATCCCATACTCAAAGGGTTAAGAAAAATCAACAATTGTTAAAAAAAAATACATTATTTTACTTCAATTTTAGTATTTACATCACACATTATTGAACATAACTCAGGTGCTACTCATCATGCCTCGAGAAAATCGACACCCCCTTTCAATATTTTCATCTTTTGTTGCCTTACAGCCTGGAATTAAATTGCATTAAATCAGACTTTTCCCACCTTTATTTACACATCGTCAAGTACAACTTCCAAATGAAAAACAAATTCTACAAATTTCACAATATCAATTAAAAATACAAAACTAGACATCTCTTGTACTAGCCATTGAAAATTACCTCAGGTGCATGCTCAGGCTCCGTCGGTATTGACTTTTTCTGATATATTGATGCATCAGTGGGCTCATACCGGTATACACCAGTATAATCGGTATCAAAAAAAAATATATACATTATACATACTAGCAGAAGTACCCGGCATTGCCGGGCGGGGGAGGGGAGGGAAACGGGGGGAGGGGGGAGGAGGAGGGTGGGAGGGGGCGAGGAGGGTGGGAGGGGGGGAGGAGGGTGGGAGGGGGGGGAGGAGGAGGGGGGAGGGTGGGAGGGGGAAGGGGAGGGGAGTGGAGAGGAGGAGGAGGGGAGAGGAGGGGGAGGGGAAGACGGAGGGGGAGGGGAAGACGGAGGGGGGAGGGGAAGACGGAGGGGGGAGGGAAGACGGAGGGGGGAGAGAGGGGGAGGGGAAGACGGAGGGGAGGGGAGGAAGGGGAGGGCCAGTCAACAATGACGTTGCAGTTCTCATGGTAGGAGAGCAGCACAACAATCGCGACATCGTCCAGCATCTTCGCAACAACAGCACGAAGCGGCTTTTGGAGACTCACCGATCCTGTGACGCCCTCCAGTACCGGCGTTGCCGGGCGGGGGAAGGGAGACCCGTACATTCTCAACCCATACATTCGCCCTCTCGACTCAAGCTCACTCGGACAAAAGCCTCGCACAAATTACACCGTGAAGGCCCAATGGCCATGTCTATGCCACAAATCAAGTACATGAGCGAGTCTGGCACACTGAATTGAAAATATATATAACGCTCATACTCCGTGAAAAGTGTAGCCGCCGTGTCGCCATCTTGGTTAGCACGACTCGACCAACTCACTTCGCGGATCTCGTTTGTTTTGAACGTGTCCCAGATTTTAAAAGCCAGACAACTGTTAAAATGCCATTTTGAGCGGCAATAAACTGCTCCAATCGGTTACGGAAGGGTTGTGGAAAGACGTTTCACAGCTGTTTAAAAGACGTTTAATTCATATCGCACAAAATCGACACAAAACACGATCGCACAAAAGGTGAAAAAACGCAATCACTTTTCGCTCTGAATTACGTGCAAACGTGTGATGGAAATCACCATCGCCCAGCATCGAGTGCCAACCAAGATGGCGCCCGGTAGCTGCATCTCCACCTATGTGGTGTGAATGGCAATGGTCATTGATTCGATATATTTTCCGTTCAATGGTCTGGCGGCGGGGATGGAACATCATGTGATCGCTCTGAGCGAATCAGCACGCTGCTCTGCCACCGGCTCAGATTCCGTGTATAATATTCCTCGCTGAAATAAATATGAATAAAAAATATGGATCTCGTCAAATATTTTAAGGTAGGCCATGTTCTTCCCAGGCTCAATGGCCATGTCTATGCCAAATATCAAGCACGTGAGCCTCTCCGTTTAGGAGTCTATCGGTATCACACACACACACACACACACACACACACACACACACACACACACACACACACACACACACACACACACACACACACACACACACACACACACACACACACACACACACACACACACACACACACACACACAGTGTTTTATATATATATATATAGATAGATATATTAAATAAATAATACAGGAATTAGGGCTAGGAGTTAAGGGAAAGAGCTAGGGCTAGGAATTAGGGATCTTTGTGTTAATTGTTTTAATTTTTTTGGTATACAAGATCCTAACCCTAACAACTCATGTAAAAGTTCCTTTCACATTTCTTTCTACTTTTTCATATTTCTCTTTATTCATTCTAATTCTTGCTTCTTTATGTCTCTTTTTCTATCTGACTGCGGAGAAGTGAATTCTTGCAGAATTATTTTTCCTGGAATGCTCACTTGGCTGCGCTTGGATGGGTTTGAGGGTAGAGGAGTAGCGGCTGAAACCCGAATCCTATCCAGGTTCCTCCTGATGACTCCATCTTTGCTCTTTACCTTTTTTTTGGTTTCTTCTGATGACTGTTTGTTTTGGTTTGCAGTATTTGGTTTTCTGTTTCAATTGATATATATTTGTTTTTAAAGCAGGTTCCTCCCTCCTTGCGTTGGCTTAGCGGTTAGGGTGCCGGCTTGGGATCCAAGGATCCTGGGTTCGAATCCCGGTCGATCACTGAATTAACGCCAGGGGGGTTGACTCAGCCTGTCATCCTTCCGAGGTCGGCAAATTGAGTACCAGCTTGCTGGGATGAATGATCACGGTGTGTACCCCGATTTAGAATAGGTACACTGTATCCCTGCGCATCGTAAGAGCGTGACAAAGGGTTGGCGTCAGGAAGGGCATCCGGCCATAAAAACATTGCCTCAAAACAGGGAACCATGATTGTCATGGGCCCGCAAGGCTAATCCCCGCTCTAGCGGGGAAAATGGCCTTAAAACGATCATTCTTTCATTCATTCTTCTTCTTCTTCTCCTTCCTTGCGAGCAGCTGTTTATCTCTCACACACAATGACGACATGTACAGTATCGATAACTATCGGAAATCTGGCAAATCTGGCAAATAGAATACATTTACTTCTTCATGCAGCTGTATGAATCAAATTGGCACCCCTTTATAAGAACTTTTCCAGAGCATTACTTTGTTCCTCCTCAGAACGCAAGGGTGGTCCAGCAAGCCCACGAGATTTTTTGAATTCCCCTTATTACTTGCAAAATCGAAGCTTTTTCAAGTATATTGGTCGGTTGCGTTTGTGGTTCTATTTGTCTGTTTGTTTGTCACCGGCCTACAGGTCACAATTTTCAACTTATCTTCACGAAACTTCACCAAATGGTAGAGTTGGTCAAAAGCAAGAAGCTTATTGTTTTTGGGGTCAAATTTTAGGCCAAAGGTCACCAACTTTGCTAAATTTCTAAAATCCTCAATTTTCATCCGATTGACTTGAAATTTGAAGGGGACTTGCATATCTGGTCACTGAATTCAACCACCAAGTATTTTTGAGGTCAACATGGGTCAAAAGGTCAACATAGGCCAAGTTTCCAAAATCCTCAATTTTCATCCGATTGAATTGAAAATTGAACAGCATTTGCACATTGTCACTAAATAGGGAAACTCACTATTTTTGAGGTCAAAAGGTCAACTCAAGGTCAACCTTCCAAAATCATCATTTTTCATTTGAAAAATCGTCACTTTTCTTCCTATTGACCTGAGCTTTGATCAAGATTGTCAATTTTAATCTTGATGAAATGGACAATTTGCTGTATCAATGGAATTTTTTTTCCTTGGGGGTGGGGGTGGGGGGGGGGGCAGGGAAAGGGGATTTTGCAAGTATCGTGCTCCGCATGACATCTTCTTGTTTTGTGTTGTTTGGCATTGTCTACAGGCTATGGAATGTCCTTTCTTTTCTATACTTTGCCACATGGCACATCCCATATAAAGGGGCCTTTTTATGCCCCTGGCATTTTCACAAAATACATTTTATTTTAAATATGAACAAAATGCATTTGTTCATCGTAAAAAACTTAAATCAAGACGATATAAAAGACTTGAGAAAATAAGAAGAAAAAATATTCAACCGAGACAGGATTCGAACCCACAATCCCCAGCTTGGGAGTCTGATGCTTTATCCATTAGGCCATTGAGCCAGCACGTTATAATTTTTTCTTTTTTATATTTTGAAGGGGTATAAAGTGCGTGTATATATATGTATATTTATATATATAATATACCAGTAGAAACCAAGAAACGAATTTTCAGTCCCCATGTCAAAGTTGCATACAGAGAAACTATCCCATATAAAGGGAGGGGTGCTAGACGATATAAAAGACTTCAAAAAGTAAGAAGCAAAAAAAATATTCAACACAGACAGGATTTGAACCGACACTCCCCAGCTTGGGAGTCTGATGCCTTATCCATTCGGACATTAATCCAGCACGTTAGATTTGGGTAATAATATTTTGAAGAGTTATAAAGTGTGTATATATATTTTATATATTTATTTATATATATATATATATATTTATATATATTTCATTTTAAAGCAAAAACTATAGCATTTAGATGGAATTTGTTTCAAGCCATTATCTAGACCTATTGGCCGATGTATCTATCTATAATTCCAGCAATCTCTGTGTGTATGTTTGTATGTTTGTATGTTTGTATGTTTGTATGTATGTTTGTCTGTGACCGCTGTTTCTCGACAACTACCGGTCCGATATACTTGAAACTTGCCAGGTATATTGCTGGGGACCCGAGGATGTGCCTTTTCAAGGTTTTAAATTAATCGCAGAAGTAGTTACCGAGCTATGTCCAAAAAACGATTCAACCAATCAGAGAGCAGCGAGCTATCACGTGTGCCGAACGTGGCGAACAGACTCTGCCTCGGATGGCACATTTGAGAGCGTATTCATTTATTTCCCGTCGGCAAACTATGTTGCCGTTAAACTATGTTTTAAAACTAATTAAAACTAATTTGCGATTCATCGTATTCATCGCTTCACATTTGCGACAGTGAAGACTTCACTTCCGGCAGCCAATCACAGAACGCGTTGTTGCGAGCCCGAGAGCCTGCGCCATTACGGTTCGTAATTCGATTTCTTCCGGAGAAAATAATAATTTCTCGATTTCTTATGCGCATTATTTCTCCCAATTCAGTCAGAGCGAAGGGCGGAAGCGAAGAGCGTTGTTTTTTTTGTTTACGGGCGTACGGGCGAGGTAGAGCGTACGGGTAGCGTTTTTTTTTTTTTTTGGCAAGGAACGGGCACCCACGTACGGGCATGCCCTAGTATTCCAAATTTCAGCAAGTTTCAAGCTGAAAGCTAGCGCAAACACATTTTGTTCACATAAAGGTGTTTCAGCTAGCGCAAACACATTTTGGGCGGAAGGACAGACGGACAGACACCAACGTGAATTTGAGGGTTTTCTAAATACAACTCAAGAATGTGGAAACAGATGTTGCTGAAATTTGGAACATATTACCTCAACATACAAAGCATTTACTTCTGAAACTTGCAGCCGATTTCGTCCAGTCGAAGCCGAGAAACGTATTTTCAATCCCCATGTTAAAGCTGCATACAGAGAAACGATCCCTCATATAAAGGGAGGGGCGCTTTGCGTCTACCTTTGATCTGAAAATTTATACCGGTATAACTGGTATATCGATATAATTGCCGGTCCCTGGTGGCATGAGTTAAAGATCGCTGAACACCAACGCTCCCCACACAACTTGATTGAACTTGAACAGTTTTGTACAGAAGAATGGGCAAATATTGCCCAATCAAGGTGTGCAAAGTTGGTAGAGACCTATCCCAGCAGATTCACAGCTGCAATTGCTGTAAAAGGTGCTTCCACCAAGTATTAACTCAGGGGGGTGGACAACAACAACAACATGCATTTTAAAGGCCATTTTCCCTGCTAGAGCGGGGGTTAGCCTTGCGGTCCCCATGACAATCTTCTCCATTTTGCCCTATTTTCTGCATCTCTCCTTGTTAACCCCCTTGCCCGCATTTCTTCTTCCACCATCTTTAGCCAAGTCTTTCTCGGTCTTCCCCGTCTTCTACTTCCTTCTACATTCATTTCCATCACTCTTCTCAACCAGTCACTTTCATCCTTCCTCAACACATGACCAAACCATCTCAACCTGTTCCTCTTCACAGCATCAATCACAGGCTCTATTCCCATCATCTTTCGCAACTCATCATTTGTCTTCCTCTCTCTCAACGATACTCCGCACATCCGTCGAACCATTCGCATTTCCACCCTTTCCAACCTTCGTTGCTGCTCATCCACCCAAAATATTATAGTTTGGTATTTTTAATTAATTTCTGAAATTTGTAGAATTTGTTTTTCACTTGGAAGTTGTGGGTTACGATGTGCAAATAAAGGTGGGAAAATTCTGATTTTATGCAATTTGATTCCAGGCTATAAATAAACAAAAGGTGAAAAATTTGAAAGGAGGTGTAGACTTTCTCGAGGCCCTGTACTTGATATAACAATATAATTGATATCAAAATTACTTCTGATGACCCTTGCATAGATTACAACATAAAAGATGAACAGATTAACTTGAGACTCCATTAATACCATATTATCAACCATACCAATTTGATTTTATTTGTGGATTTTGTTCTACATTTGCTTATTGGTGTATTCATTTAAATTATGATTATTATTTTGATGAATAACATATCTATTGCAGTGAATCCTTACTACAAGTTATACCAGAGCTGATAAATAGAACATGACATGTTCTTGACCTTTATACTTTGGTTTATTTGTTTTCAGAACGTCCATGAAACTCGACATTTAGGGTATACTGTATATCAGTCTACATCTCCTACAACAAAGTTATGGCTCATGTACATCGACATGGTGCTGGTACTGAAGCGATATATTCAAACGGAGCGGGCAGGAAACTGGAAAATGCATCTGAATGAAGTTGAGAATACGTTACCATACCTTGTTTGATCTGGTCACCACAACTACATTGCACGTGTTCCGCATTACGTGAAAGCAATGAAAAAGCTCCAAAACTCGGCACCACGTGTTGCCAAAGCCTTCAACAAAGGCCACTTCACTGTACACGAAACCAAAGCCAAGTCCAATGGTGTTTGGTCATACATGACACTTGAACATCTAAGACTCATGTGTTTCATGGAATAACAACCATTCAATACACGTGAAAAGTATATTGAGCCCTGCCATTCATGACGACTATTTCTTAACAAACCCAAACCATAAACTCATATGAATAGTTTGCCAGATGCTACAAACACAAGAAGCTCCTAAGGTGTAGCAAACAAACACTCGATTCATGGCACATGATCAATCCATTAGCATGTGATCTCAAAGATCTTGTCAATGTTGTGACGGGACAGAAAGCCACTTCCAATGACCTGGTATTAGATAAACAGAAGGGTGTGGCAGCATTAGTCATGCCTGAGCAGAAACAGTACCACAGTGGAGCTTGTCAAGATGCCAACATTTGTAGAGAAAGCGAGGAAGATGCCAACAATTTCTCAGAAAGTGAAGAAAATATCCCAAGAAGAAAGCATGGTGACCTGGAATTTGGGCTTTGTTGAAGAACTGGGTAATAAGGTAGACACTTTCAGCTGTAAATAAACAACTTATCCGTCATCTCTGTTTGAAGCTGATCAAGATTCCAAGCAAGGCTACATCGTGCACAAAGGGAACAAAGCCGAATTGCCCTAAATAATCACCTTGATGATCCATGGGTGGAACAAAATAACCCTACTCCCGAGAATACAAACGCATAACGTTTGGTGAACTGTAGAAGTATTGAGAGAAAATACTTGCTTCAATGCCAGCTAACTACCTCCGCCACCAAAGGTGGATGGTGGTTATGTTTTCACACCTGTCTGTCCGTCTCTGTGAACAGGATGTCTCAAAAAGTTGTGGATGGATTCGGACAAAATGTGGCAGAGATGATAAATGATTAGATTTTGGTTAAGATCCGGATGCAGATCTGAGAATTTTTGCAAAGTGATTTTTCACCATTGAGAGATGGAGCGAAAACCGATATATAGCACGACACTTCAAAAAGTCGTGGAAGGATTCAGACGAGACTTGGACAGGTTGGGTGTGTGACAAGGAAGAGTTGATTCAACTTTGGTGAAGAATTGAATCCGGATACAATAATTTTTTAATTATTTTAAGTGATTCTTCACCATTGAGTGATGGGCCAAAAACGATATATAGCATGATATTTCAAAAGTTGTCGAAACTTATGACAACATTTTATGGATGATTTGGGTAGGTGACGAGAACAAGCCGAGTAGATTTTGTTGAGGTCCAAAAACAGATCCGGCCTATCCGTGGGATAGAAAATATAAACTGTTCAGTTTGGCGGAGATATGCTCTCTACCGAGTGCCGTTCTAGTTGTGACTATCAATGTCATTTGTAACGGATATGATATTGACCTCAACAAAAGTTTGAAAAGTGAGGGAAAATTCAAACGTGAAAAGTGACAGGTGAACAGCAGAGCATATGAGACCTAAGATGTTCCTTCATGAATGGAAACCTTTTACCAACAGCCCATTAAACAAGGCAGGCCTTCTAAACTTCCTTGGAGAGTCATGGATCAAGCATTACCAATATGAATGAGGCTGATACTAGGGGGTGGGGAGGGGATTGTCAGCTTTGTCAGTAGTTTATTAGATTCTGGTAGAACTGTTCTGTTGATGTCAAATGGCCCAATTGAGCTTTCTGGGCTATCATGCGCGGCTCATGAAAACGCCGATAGCCGCATATTCGCACATGTTGCATTCTGTGTACACATTGATGGATATCAGAGGGTTGTTGTTCAGGCCACGGATGCAGATGAGCTATTGATGGACTTGTACTGCAGCACGCACATTCCTTTCTTAGAGAAGCTGTGGTATGACAAGTCACATGAGTATTTGCCCCGTCACAAAATTGCTGCTGATCGAGGTTTGCAACGCTGACTCATCATTCATTACATCAGTCCAACTAAATGCACATATTTTGAGTGTTTGTGATGCTGTGAGGTACGCATTTTGTCACAGCAAAAAACATGCAATTAAATTTGCCCTTCAGAACGTTGCTATCTTACAAACGTTGGCATGGTATGGTGAACCAAATAGCAATCTAGATGTCAACACAGAAGGTCAACATGCAGCGAAGGTTTTCTTCAAGGGACTTTACGATATTCACGATTTTGAAGGTAATTTTAATGAACTACGAACACACGTTTGCCACAACAAAGGGTTAGCTACGCAGTCTGCCACCAATGGAAGGTGCCTTCCACTTCCACATGGTGCGAGGATTGCACCAAATGGCAGTCGGTAAAAGAGCGCACGAGTCTGATCCAATACTCCCAGAGGTGGACAAAGAATCAAAGCCACCATTTGCAAAACAGAGCAAGTA
Organism: Myxine glutinosa; assembly: GCF_964187855.1. Lineage (NCBI taxonomy): Eukaryota > Metazoa > Chordata > Myxini > Myxiniformes > Myxinidae > Myxine > Myxine glutinosa. The sequence continues at coordinate 61,220,049 of NC_136273.1, read as the reverse complement.
CTGTCGTTGCCTAAAGAGCAGATGCCTTCGGAGTCGTTCATGTGCAAAAGCTGAAGTAAAGTGTGTTGTTGCCTACAAGTGTGCTGCCAATGCGAATAAGTGTGGCAGGTTGGAGAATTTGCAAATCAATGATGGTGTTTACCTTCACCCGAAGAGGGTGTATTGCATTTGGGTCCGTTTGTCTGGCTGTCTATCGGTCTGACTGTTTGTCCGCACAGAATGAGTAAGCTTTTCTCTGCAACCGTTGGTTCGATCCACACAAAATTTACCATGCGAGCGCCTCCTGTAAAAAATTTTAAATGATAATTATGACATCACATGTCACGTGGTATGGGCGCCATCTTGGAAAAAGCAAAAAACATTGCACCGACAATCTCTGCAATTGCTCCATGGAAAAAAATGAAACATTGCTCATTTTCAAGTACTCCCCATGGGGGAACAACCTATATTTATGATGATTTTATCAGTGCCTTCATTATGATGTCATGTTAGACAAGTATAACACTTGATCTGATCATTTTGAAATTTGTTGAGCATGATCTACACAAAAATGATATGGGATAATTAATTAACTAGATGACGTCATCGGTCACGTGTTTTGGCAGCAATATTGGATTGAACATAAATCTACGTCGTCAATAAACCACACAAAAACAGCAGCTGATAAACACCCTACATAATACAAACACGTCCTAGCGAGTCTGCAATCCCATTTAATGAATGAATGAATGAATGATCGTTTTAAGGCCATTTTCCCCGCTAGAGCGGGGGTTAGCCTTGCGGGCCCCATGACAATCATGGTTCCCTGTATGAGGCAATGTTTTTATGGCCGGATGCCCTTCCTGACGCCAACCCTTGGTCGCCTCTTACGATGCGCAGGGATACGGTTGCTCCTTCTTATTAACTACGTTTTGATTTCAATAATAATGGCATCATATTTTTATGTTTTTAGATTTTGAAGAATCGTTGCTGGTTGGATAAATGTCAAATGAGTTGCAGCTCATGTATGCACTAATAGACCGGGAGCCCAGGTGGGTCAGCCCAGCTGGAAAGTTAACCAATTTTCATGTATATAGCAATGGTCCATGTCCATGTAAGGAAATGGACGTCTACCGGGCACATTCTGATGGGTGTGGTCAGAAGAGCCATAGGAAAGGGACCCCAAAATTGAGCTAGATCAGCTCTGAGTTAACATGATGAAACCTACTGGAAAATGTTCGGCGTAGTCCCAGGTATCATGAATGGCCACTGCCAGACATTTTCAGTGATGGGTTGTGCCCGCCAGATGCCCCCGAATGCCCCCCCCCCCACCCCCCATTGAGCTAGACGAAATTCTGAGAACGCAATGCGCTGGTGGTCTGTGACTATGACCCAGCGGGCAATGGCAGTCACTGAGCTAAGAACATTCGCCGGGCTTGAACTGGGGGAAAATGCAACAGCTCAATGCCGTCCCTCAAGAATGAAAAGGGACAATAGTCTGCACTGAGTGCAAAAATTGACGAATTCTGCAATCCGTTTACAGATGATGCTCCAAGGTCCTTGGTGAATGTTGCAACCGGTCAAGCAGCATCTAAGGCTACCGAAGCATATCTACTCAATACACTGAAAAGGGGTCAGGATGAAAGAGATAAATTTCAAGATGAATGGGACAGCAACAGCAGTCGATTTCTTGAACCTGTGAAATGCACGCATGTACAGAACTTCGCTGCTCAGAACGTGAAGAACAAAACTATGCTACCTGCCTCACAGAAAACCAAGACAAATGCTGAGCCTAAGGGATATGTTTGTACGTATGATCGTAGTCGTTGCAGAGAAGACAACATTTGACCTTCGGAAGGTTCTCCCTTACCCAATTACCACGTACCCACCGTCACTCGCACACTGTGATGGGGCGCATGTGAAAACCGAAAAATCAGCATTGCTGAAAAAGCTCGAGTACCTGCAAATGGAAACAATCACAGAATCCGAGTTACCGAGGAGTTATGTACAGGTCTATGACGGTGGACTCTTCTCCATTCCGTCCTCTCGCAACAAAACATGGGAGCATCATATGCATCAATTGCTCGGACCATGCTGACAGTGGTATGTTCAGGGAGGGCTAGTGAAGCACATGTTTGTCTCGACAAGTACGTGGAGAACTCCATCAAGGACAGTGAGAGAAAGTTGTGGGGTGCAGTTGACTCAGTATATGTAATAGCCGGGCCAGATCAGACAATCAGACAGAGTGGGCAAAAACTTCTCACCAATAGAGTTTTCAAGAATGAACTCACCAAGTTTCTCTTGAAAGAGTGGGGTAAAGATCATTACTGGAATATCTTTGGTGGAAAGACCTTGCTTGCTTATTACGGTGGCAAATGCTTCCAGTACGTCCCCGAGGAGCACCATCATATTACCGTAACCAGCCCAGCACACCTCCAAGGCACCCATGAAGAGGCCGATACGCTGATTGCTTTCCATATCGCAAATATTACAGCAGGGAATGTCATGGTGAGGGCATCCGACACCGATGTCTCAGTGATACTGATTGGCGCCCTTGGACAGCAACGCAGAGAAGTCCGGTCGATGGCCAACATCATCATGGACTGCGGGATGGGAAACAGCAGGAGGTATATCAACATGACCAACATTGCTGACGTTCTTGAAGAGCGCAAACCTGGACTTCCCAGAGCACTGCCCGGATACCCTGCCTTCACTGGATGAGACTTCACCTCGGCCTTTTACAGGTAGGCACAAGATATTTGCGTTTCAATAAAATGTCTCTATCAAAGTAAAATCATTGGAGCAGTGGTTGAATGGTTACATTTGGAATTTGTACTTGATTTTTCAGGAAAGGCAAAAGTAAACCCCTCAATCTCATAGAGAAGGACAAAACTGGCTGCTACGTCAACCTCTTCATCAGTATGGGTGAGGTGGTTGGTAGTGTTGATCCGGATGTCGCATCAGAGTTTGTCTGCCGCATGTATGGACAAAGCAAGACTCGAGATGTCAATGAAGCACGATACAACAAACTGATGCAAATGACTGGCAAAGTTGATCAGGAAATTAAGGCATGAGAAACTGAGAATATGATCATCATTATAAAATCAGAATACCTTACAACAGCTCTAATCATGCCTTTCATTGACTTTCAGGAGAATCCACTGGCAAACATCAAACGGATCGACTCTTCCCTGCTGCCACCTTCTCGTCGGACCCTTGACATGAAGATTCGACGAATGCAGTATGTAACAGCATTGTGGACACATGCCGTGACAGCATCTCCTGGGGACGGTTTGTCACCAACCGATATTATGGATGGTCTGTGAATGACAACATCCTGAAGCCAACCTGGTTTGAAGGGCCAGCCATACCAGGCAGTTCGTTTGTGAATGGCAGTAACAACGCAGAGGACATGGAGGTCGTAGGTGACAGTGAGTCGGAGTTGGAAGTAGAAAGTATTGATGGATTATTGAGAGATTCAGATGGCAAAGCATGGAGTGGAGACTCAGAATCAGAGAAGGAAGACGGGGATTACTGATAGGAGACCAGTCACTTTCACCGGGACTGGTAACTCATGAGCTCAGATCTAGTTCTGTATTTTGGAGTTGGGGAGGGGGGTCCAGTGCCCATTCATTTATTATTATTTTTTGCCTCATTCGAGGGACCTTATTGTTTCATCATATGATGACATTACAAAACATAAATGTACAGACAAATGAAATCAAACTCTGTACCACAGCATGTCAAACAATCTTTCTACCTGGCTGCTGTCATTTCTTTCGTTTGGTTTACTGTTGGTTTACTGTTGAAGTAAAATATCAGTTCAGATTTCAACTCGTGCAAAAGAGCTCTGGCATGCATTTAAGTACCAAAGCTCACCGTTGTGTTTTAGTACCACAGCTCATCGTTGTTGCCAAAGATTAAATACATCAGGTTCTATTTTTTTTTTCTCTACAATCAATGAGTAGAAGTGTTTTGTTTTCATGTTTAAAACATTGATGGCATCTCCAGTTAACATTTCTATAAACTGTTCCCCTGATTAATCCATACCTGTTTCAGCAGTACGCAATTTATCCAACCATAATATCGGAAACGCTTTCTTTAATTTTACGAACTTAAAGGGAAATAATAGTTTCGGCAACGTATTACATTTAACAGATAACGTCAGCGTCTTTACAATACCCACGACAAATGATGTGTTACACCTTACAAATCCCTGCTTTTCCCATGACTTGAAATAAAACATCTGGTTTTCATAAGTTATGTTGCTGTTATTCCATAGTATTTTATTCTCAATTTTATTCTCATCAGGTTAACTCACGAGCTGATCCAGCTCAATTTTTGGGTGGTGGCATTCGGGGGTGTCTGGTGGGCACAGCCCACCACTGAAAATGTCTGGCAGTGGTCATTCATGATATCTCGGACGATGCCGAACATTTTCCAGTAGATTTCACCGAGTTAACTCACGAGCTGATCTTGCTCAATTTTGGAGGTGGGGGCATTCGGGGGTGTCTGGCGGGCACAACCCACCACTGAAAATGTCTGGCAGTGGTCATTCATGATATCTGGGACTATGCCGAACATTTTCCAGTAGGTTTCACCGGGCTAACTCACGAGCTGATCTCGCTCAATTTTGGAGTACAGGTATGTAAGTCTGGCAGGCACAACCCACCACTGAAAATGTCTGGCAGTGGCCATTCATGATACCTGGGACTACGCAGAACATTTTCCAGTAGGTTTCACGGGTTAACTCAGAGCTGATCTAGCTTAATTTTGGGGTCCCTTTCTAATGGCCCTTCTGACCACACCCACCAGAATGTGCCTGGCAGACATCCATTTCCTTACATGGACCATTGCCATATACATGAAAATTGGTTAACTTTCCAGCTAGGCTGACCCCACTGGGCTCCCGGACTATAACGCACGAGAATATACATGGACAAATATTAAAATAGAGGAGGAAGGAGGGGTTGATATATTGCACTAATGAGTTGTCAGGTTCAGATATACTACTGTACAAGTTTGTTGTAATCTGTGCAGGGATCAGAGGTTATTTTGATGTCAATTATATTGTAATATCACATATATGTCGAGTAGTACCTGAAATATGGATAATAATGTGCTACACAAATACTAAAAATCGAAGTAAAATAATGTATTTTTACGGCGTAGCCCATAAGGCACAGCCGTCTAGAACAGTGTTTGTCCGTCTGTATGCATGTATGACCCTTCAGACGTATACCAATCAGAGCTGAGGATCTGGTCACATGACAGGGTGATGTGATTACGTATAATGTCATTACGGCGGTACGGTGGCCGACTCTCCACACACCCCCATTTTTATTCCAATTTTGTTCAGGCCGAACATATCGTCGAACCTGTCATATATCACAATCACCTTTACGCTTTTCATTCAGTGTGAAAAACAAAAAAACCGATTGTTAAAATGATCATCAAATATCGAAAGCATCGGCGTTACGTCTCTTCCAACAAAACGATATGTACAGGCCTTAGGCTTCATGCCTCACCTTCGGACTGCTTTGGACAAAGCCCAGGTTTCTTAATACAGTAAAGTATCATATCGTTTCAGTAGTATCGTTTTCGTAATAATAATAATATAGTAAATATGACCATAACACTTTAATCCCAATGTTGTGAATACAAAGTTGATGCCTGATGGATTGAAGCGGTGTATGGTTCATGATTCAATGATAAGCGGTGTACGGACTAACAACCGCGGAAGGAAGGAATTGGCCTCGGTTTTTTGATAGCATGTTATTAACCCAACCCTGTTATGTGGGGTATATAGATTACAGTAGATATTCCCTCAGTAGTGTAAGTAAAACTTACCTCACGGATGTCGGGATTCCTCCAAATTTCTTTATTTAATGTTACTAGTGCGTGCCCGTACGTGCGGGGAGGTAAATACATGGACATACGTACGTTGACGTACGTACCAAAAATAAGGCCTCACTGTCCGGAAGTTCGCATATCGCAGTTACGATTAATCGCAAATTAGTTTTAATGGCCAATTCTTCAATTAGCGCCAACATATTTTGCCATTTTGCAATTTCATCGCAAGGAAAAGCACAAAGAGAAGAGAACAACAAACACACACGCGGTTCCTTCCCTGTAGCTTGACCGTACGTGCAAAGAAAAATTAAAACTTTCATCGCTCCTTCGGTCTTCGCTCTCGTCCTTCGCCGTCCCTTCGCTCTCGTCCTTCGCCGTCCCTTCGCTCTCGTCCTTCGCCGTTCCTTCGTTCACGTACAAAACGTACGTGTTTGCTAAATAAATGGCAATAACTTGGTAACCACTTGTCCGATTAATAGCATACCTTGAAAAGGCACATCCTCAGGTCCCCAGCAATATACCTGGCAAGTTTCACTTAGATCAGACCAGTGGTTGTCGAGAAACAGCGGTCACAGACATACACACAGAGATTGCTTGCATTATAGAGAGATAAACAGCATCAGCGACTGTTTAAAAATCTAATCATGTGTGTTTGTGGTTTATAATATTTTACAAGCCCGGCTACGCCGCCGTTAGACTTTTGGTCTTGTTTATTTAACAATGGTGATTTTTTTTTTTTTTTTTCGAAATTTATAAACTTTGTGGACATTGTTTATATATGTGATACATAGTTAAATGAATATGTACATAAATAATGTTATATAATCTTGATTTTGATGATTCTACAAGGGGGAAAAAAAAGTAATTTGTCAATATCGTAGTTTTTTGCTCAAGCACGACACAACATGGGACCTTTTGCCCAATAACTACATTTCGCTGGAACTTTAGCCGAGTAGAGCTCTTAATTATATTACTACTAATAGTGCCGCTTCCTTGCTTGATGCTCAACATTTAAAAAGAAGGCAGCACGGATAAAAAAAAACCAAAGGTTGGTAATAATAGCGCAGGTTTATATGGGCCCAACGGCCTCCAGCATCGAAGTTCCTTGTATGGAAGTAATAGTATTAACTGTACGGGTCTGGTACACACTGTAAAAACTAGGCCAAGGCGAAGGGGCACCGCATTTCCGAGCACAACGAGCCTGGAAAGCAAGCCTGTGGTTTTACCTTAAAGTGCTGGTCTCTGTACTGTGTCAGATCCACAGTGGAATCCGAATGGAGAGCACGGAGAGTCGTATTCATAGCGCCAAGAACCTCCAGAACCCACCGAGGCAACCCAAAACGTCACAGTGAACCTGCCACCCAATTCGAGCGCGCAGATTCATGAGGAAAAGAACGTTGGTTACCTCAAGTAAAATTTATATTAGGATTTGATTGCGATACGTGGCAATCAAATACTAATGATTCGATTTGCAAAATTTCTAACGAATTTTTTTTTTCAGAACGACAACACCAGCCAAGCGATAAATTCCCCACCGACACTTCAACAAAGTGTCGGTGCTCGGTGGGGACTGGGGAATGGAAATCCAAAATTTATTATATTTTTGACACCTTGTATATATTTCGAAACCTATATTTCGTTCATTTAACGATGAAAATCCTCCCCAACTTGACCTAAAAAAAAAAAAATGACGCGAACTATATTGACATGGCCACCATAAACTAAACCAATTGTGCCGCTTAAAATAAGAATGCAAAATGTGTTGTATTCACGGAGGTATATAATATGGAGAGCCAATTGGCCACCTCGCAGCATTAGCCGCCGTGAAGCCACCGGAAATAGTCTGGCGGCCATATTGGGAAGCCGATCGTAAGCCTGTCAAAGCAAAGGCGTGGCGCACTGATGATGCAGCTGGAGCGAATTTTAGGACCGCCGACTATTTAATTAATATAGAATACTAATATTTGAACTGATATTCGGGCTCAGAATCCCGTTCTTTAAGGAAATGGTGTTCATTAAGTTTGAAGTTGGTTCTAGACGCATTTTTCCTGGGGAATCCAATGGTTTAGAGCTTGTTTGAAAAAAAAGTGCCCAAAATTACCGCTCGGTGTTCTTTATCGTTCTTCTCATGACCCAATCACCCACTAGTAGGAATAAGAATCCTGACATGTTACACCCCTGTTTAACTCCTGTCTTCACCTTGAACCATTCTGTTGTTTCACCTTGGTCGACGACCGCACATTGAAAGTCTTGGTAAAGGGCTTTTACAAGGTTCACTAATTTTCCAGGTATGCTGTATTTCTTCATTATGACCCAGACTTTCTCTGGGCAAGGAGTCGAAAGCTTTCTAGAAATCTATAAAATTGAGGTACATCGTCGTTTGCCATTCTTTGGCTTGTTCTATAATATTCCTCAATATAAAGATCTGATTTGTTGTCATGTTATATGATGTTACTTAATTCAGTCATTATATTGTAACTAAGATGTGTATGTTTCTATTACCGAGATGTTAGAAACCACGCAGATATAATGATAACCAGAGTTTATTCTACACTGACATGGGTCAGCAACACATCAACAGTGAGTCAGTCACATAAATGACATGAAACGCTGTCATGTAGTTAACCCACACAATTCACAGTTAACCCACAAAACACACCCACACCATGTAGAGATGAGGTCGCTCTTATATTTCAGCTTGCTCTGGTGTTGCCTCACTGGTGAGCAAACAGGACCAGTTTGCAATATTTTTTCCTGATGCGCTCTTCCTTCATGTCATCATCGAGTGTTCTCACAACATGATGGAAACGTATCTTGCTGTATGATTGTGATACAGAATGTATTAAAGCAAACACATGGTTGCTGTCTGCCTCACAGTCAAACATGTGCCGATCCAAGGAAGCAAATGTAGACCGACCGACCTCAGAAAGGACAGAAGTGGAAATTGCCGCTCTTATCCCACTTTCACGAGGCATTTTGCCATTGCTTACAGCCAGGAGCCTCTTGACACAGCGTTCAGTCGCCTCACAGACACGAACAACACTGTGCGAGGGAACTATGAGGCCACCCCTGTTCTTGGTAACAATCAGGCTGTACATTGGTGTGGTTTGCCATTCTTCGTTGTTACTGGTCAATGCAGAAAGACATTGGCTACACTTCAGAGTCTTCCTCACCATCCTCACCACATAGCCGGCAATATAGCCAACACATGACTCTGTAAAGATGGAAAGTTGCTCAAAATTTGGAATATCCGCATAGTCGTGGTCCTCTTTTGCCGGCGATCTCAACTCCAGGTCGTATCGTCTGGCCACCAACATGTCGTGACTCTCGTCAGGCACAGCCTGCTTTGCAACGCACTTGAAGGAAGCCGCATTCAGGATTCTGGTTGAGTCCTGTGCAGAACAGTTCCCACTTGCAGACTTGATGTCATGTCGCATCAAGAGGCGCTTATATGCGGCAACAAACTGCCGGGCCGTTGGGTTATTCCCACTTCCACATGCAATGCGGACCGCTCCAAAGAAAAGTTCAATGTGGTCTTGGCTCATTTTGTACGTGAGCAGGTATCGCAGGGGAGATGAGGCAGGTTTGACATATGTGAAATACAAAATTGTGACACTCTCTATGCAGATAATGAAACCAATGAAGGGGGTTTTCAAACGCGTATTGGTCATAACTTGACCATTCATGTTTTTGATGTTGGACAAGTAACTGTAGGCAGTATCCAGGAATGGCAGGAAAAGTCCTTCTCGTGATGTCATGAGTGGTGCCTTGTAGTTTCGTGCCAATGGATTGCGAGAATTTAGAATGTCAAACAGTTTGTCCAATGTTTCAATGTATTGGCAGGTAGCCTCACTGCCCTGAAATTCTGATAGTTGCAAAGTGTCCCTGCAAAACCGAATTGCATCTGCCACACTAGTGCTCAATGTCTGAGCAGCTGTGTCCACCTTCATGACATTGCTCTTCCACTCGATGTGTTTCCGGGAGAGCTTATTTCCCAGACGCAAGCCTTCCCTCTTCTGCAGATCAAAGAGTGCCTGGATGTATTTCCACGCGATGACTTTTTTGTTGCCATCCTCCATCATTTTCATGGATCCAAGACAGTTTCTTGCAAGTTTAAGCATGTGACATGCATCGAGTACAACACAAATTTTCTTTTCGGGATTTGCTGGGTGGGGAAATGTTGGTTTCACATTCTGCGGCGTGATGTCGGCACCTAGCTCACGTAACATTGTCAAATGAGCGGACGGTCCATCGCAAGTTAAGGAAACCACCTCTGCACCGATATCATGCAATTTTAGTAGACATTGTGTCACCAAATTCGCCTGTTCCTTCCCCGACAATCCATTTATCATAAAGTATGCTACAGGCACTTTCCAACTGTCATTCAGTGCAACCAGCATGAAAACCAGTGCGTTGCTGGCCTGGGGAGCACTGTCATCTTGGACTCCGTTTCCGATGTCGACGTACCCCAATACCTTGTCCCCTAAAAAGTCAATTGCCTTCATGATGGCCATCTCGTCTAACATCAGGCTACACAGTGTTCTCTTGCCAGTCTCCTTCTCTGCTTTAAACCGGCTCTCTAGTGCTTGGAATACAACTGCACTAAAACCAGGTGAACCATCAATTGCGCTGTACCATTTCCGGATTGTGGATGGACTTGGCAGTGCCAAGTCGAATGTCTCTCGAACATAGTCGTATCACGGACGCAGACACAATCGGCTTCCCAATATGGCCGCCAAGCAACTTCCGCTAGCTTCAGCCGACAGCCGTCATTGGCTCTCCAGTTTATTATATACCTCCGTGGTTGTATTGCTGTTTGATTTCATTTCGCAGGAAAATGTTTATTATCAGATACTATCCAAGAGTTCTCCCTGCAATAACTTTTTCAAATAATTTATACTTTTACAAAATAAATCCCTCTCAAAAGATTTCTTTTCCTTAGCCCTTCGATGTACAGGATATGAGGTTCTTCTTCTTTCGTACGCGGCATGGTGGCTGAGTGCGCGGCTGTGCCGTTGATGCAGTGCCCCCTGGAGGTTAGGACAGGAATTCGTAAATTGTTCAGGGTGTTGTTGATAAATCTCTTCGTGCAAGACACAATAGTGTAGCAGCATAGCAAACTTGTTGTGCATTTTGTGATACAAGCACCAAATTTGGCACAAATGTACATTAATATGTTGCGAACATTTTCAGATATTGGGCCACTTGAAATTCCGTAATTTGTTTTTTCAAATTTCGTAATTTCAAATTTTTCGGGTGACACCGTCACAATTTCGGTCTTCGAGGCCGGCCGATATAGTGGGGCGGCTTAGCCCAAATATTCAAAAGAATTGTGCATTTTGTGATACAAGCACCAAATTTGGCACAAATGTACATTAATATGTTGCGAACATTGTGTGGTCAGCAATGAAGACGAGAGTCTGAATTACATGTATGCAAAAGACCTTGTGAACCAGTGAAGCAAATACACGGGTAAGCATGAATTAAATCTAGGGCATGATATAATTTCCATGATGTTTACCTCTACACTCAATGGTGGAAGGAGGTAATGTTTTGATCCCAGCTTGTCTGTATGTCTGTTTGTCTGTTAGTCCACAAAATTCCAGACAAAGCTTGTAGTAGTGGTAGTTGTAGTGGTAGTGGTGATAACAGAAATTGTTATATAGAACTGAACTTATATTATTATTATATGCAGAAAATAACTTCATTTCTATATGCCCTGCAGTGGACAGGTTAATTGGTTTATGCACTGAAGGGGTCACCCTGGTGTGCACTGCTGTGTTCTGCCTCACTGAGTTGTTCAGGTATGATGTACTCAGCACAAGCTTCCGGTCGGCCCGGAGATGGGGGTGCGGGGCCTGTCACGGAACGTCAAAACAAACGGCCTGCCGGGGCCGCCCAAAAGTCGGGCGTGAGGGGCGCGTCCACTAATGGAACGCCTCTCGCTTCCCAGATCGAGGGCCACGTGGTCAGGAGAACCTCGTCCCTTCCGGTCACACTTTGCCTATCGGCCGGCCTCGAAGACCGAAATTGTGACGGTGTCACCCGAAAAATTTGAAATTACGAAATTTGAAAAAATTTGAAAAAAAAAATTACGGAATTTCAAGTGGCCCAATATCTGAAAATGTTCGCAACATATTAATGTACATTTGTGCCAAATTTGGTGCTTGTATCACAAAATGCACAATTCTTTTGAATATTTGGGCTAAGCCGCCCCACTACAATGGCATCTTGAACATGCACCAAGGAATCCCGACAGACGGGACGCCATTGAACGTTCATCCTCGGGAGGGCGCACACATTGACGAATGAAACCTGTGAAATGAAACCGACCTGTGAAACACCGACATGACAGTTTGTAGGTGGGTTGGGATTCGAACCCAGGCTTTGGTGCGCTTCTATTGGTTGGTACTTGGTTGGTGCATGTATGTTGGTTATCTTGTGTTTTTAACCAAAGGTATTGGTCTACAAAGGTGTATCTCGTGTTGGTGCACGCATATTGGTGTCAGTTATTTTTATGGAAATTGTTCGGTTACATATAATGATCCAGATCTTTTGCACCCCCATTAACCCTACCAAACCAACCCCCTGAATTTCAGGATAGCTGTAATCCCTCCCTTCTCCTTTCTTTCCCTTCTTAATGCCCATCTGTAATTCCATTGGCAGTTAATTGAAATTTTACCCTCCGTCACACACCTTTTCCATGTATAGCAAAAAGGCATCATTCCAAACTTTGGGTTGGCAGGATAGCCGAGAAGTGCGATCACTTCAGCTGTCTCGACTAGGTTAGGCCTATTGTTTGACTGTCTCGCTATCTACTGAATCCCAGATCAATATGCATTCGCTAACAATCCCAAACCGACATTCCAAGACATGTGAAAAGCTTACTCAGCTGGGCATAGCTTCTAGCAGGTGCTCGCAGTGACTTTCTTTCGAAACTACAATAGGCCCACAAATGGGCAGTCCAAAGATACTGCCTTGTGGCGTGAACAAGAACCAAACTCCAACCTGACAGATCTCTCAATCCATGCTGCTGCTGATAAACCAGACATCATCTGTTTAACAGAATCTTTCCTCCCACAGGACGTCCCCGACTCCTTCGTGTCTCTCCCTGGTTAATGGCTACTCCGATTTCATAGGCCTGGACCACACCCCGGCGCAGACGGGGTTGCACTTTAGATCATCAACTCAATTTCTCACTGCTCTTGTACTGATCTTACACCTCCTAACCCCAGGAGTACCTCTGGCTGAGACTTCCCTCTGCTCCCACCTTGTGTTCATCAGTGTGTTGTACCGTCCTTCTAACAGTGACGACTCCATCTACATCTCTCTCTCAGACAACATGGATAAACATTTCATCACTCTTCCCAACTCTCTCTCTCTCTCTTCCTCATATGTTGTGATATCAATTGTCACCATGTCGATTGGCTGGGTATTGCTACCATTCTCAACAACCATGGCACTTCAGAAAAGGACTTCTGTGATTCTATGGGATGGGACTGACATAATCTGTGAACTTTCCAACACGGATATCTCCCAATGGCAAAACTTCCCTTCTGGACTTGGTGATGACGAACTTTCCCGCAAATGTATCTTACTCTTCCTCTACTCCAATTGGTTCCGATCATATGCTTGTGAGAGTCAACATCTCTCTTGCTATTCTCAGAGGGCTGCCTCAACACCGCTTTTCTAGGACAGCTGACATTTCACTCAAGCAGATTGGCAGGGACTGCAAGCAGCCATTTCACTTCAGGACTGGTCTCCCATATCTACTGCCCCTGATGTTAACTCAGCCTGCTTATTCTTCCACAGAAACCTGCTCTCTCTCTTGCACAGATTCATCCCATCTCCTCTTCAATTAATCCTACCATTCTTCCTGCCCTTGGTACACTGGATCCTGCGGTGAGGAGGTTGCTCTGAAACAACTTGCCTTTTCTTCCTGGAAGGCAAATCCGGCTGAAGGCACTCTGGGTGCATTCCAAAAAGTCCGCAACAAGTGTGTTTCCACTCCCAGGAGAGCCAGAAAACATCTGTCCAATCTCAAGAATGAACTTTAAAACTTGTCACCCTCCTCTAAAACCTGGTGGTGCCTTGCTAAGTCTGTTTCTGGAGTATGATCCCCTTCCATCCCTTCCCTCACTACAAATGGCACCGCAGCCAACTCCGCTCATGAGAAGGCCGAATGCCTCAATTATGTTTTCTTCCAAATCTTGCATCCTCAACCCCTCACTCTTCGTACCCATCATTCCCTGTCATACACAACTGCTCCTAGACCATGTGTTTTTCGCACCTGAGAAAGTACAGAAGGTTCTTTCAACCCACAACTCTGACTCTGCTACTGGACCGGATGGCATCAGCTCATGTGTCCTAAAACCCTGCTCTGCTGTTCTTCCACATCATATCTCTGCCCTTTTCACCCTGTCATTTGTGCTAGGTCATCTTCCATCTGCTTGGAAATCCAACAACATCACTGCATTAGTTAAAAAGGGGCAAAAACAGATCACCTTAAGTACAGACCAATTATCTCAATTCCAAACATCAGCAACATCATGGAATCCATCATCGCAGTTGATATGAAATCCTTTCTTTTCTCCAACAACCTCATCTCAGATCACCAATTCAAATTCAGACCAGTTCACTCTGCCTTGGACATGCTGCTTCTATTCTTCCAACAGTGGATGGAGGCCCTCTCTCTCTCAGACATGAGATCAGGGCCCTCTCTCTCGAGACATATATTGTGCTTTTGATTGTCTGGCATCCTGCCTTGCTTTCCAAACTGCATATGGCAACCAAGGTCAACTCCACACATGACTTACTGACTCTCATAGCCAACGTGTGGCTCTCAACAGAATCCTTTCATCTCTTCTCCCTGTTATGGCTGGAGTGCCCCAAGACAATGTTCTGGGTCCAGTCCTATTCCGAATCTTCATAAATGATCTCTCTGAATCTCTGGAAAATCCTCTATCTATTTGCGGATGACTCCACCCTGTGCCAGGACATCCCTCATCCTTCAGACAGACTGCAGCCTCTTCCCTCTCTTCAAACCTTGAAAAAAAAAACACAAGCTGGTTAAACACTTGAAATATGTCATTAAATCATGACAAAACTCACTATCTCTCTCTGAAAGGCCTGTCTGGCAAACCCTCCTGTCGCCTTTCTCAACAATCCTCTTGAGGATGTTCAGTCTTTCAAAGCTTTGGGTCTCACTATCAGCCCTGATCTTTTTGGGGGTAAACCATATTTCAAAGATGACCTCCAAAGCCAGTAATGGACTGGGCATCGTCCATCGTACAAAGTCGTTCCTTGGCACACCTGAACTCCGATGCACCTATAAGGCTCTAATCTGCAGTTTGATGGAGTACTGCTCTCCCTTCAGGGATGTCTTCCCTGCCTCACATCTTGCTCAGCGTGACACCGTGGAAGCCAAGGCCTTCTAGATTATTGGAATGTCCCGCAATGAAGCTGAGTCTATGGGCTTATCACTTCGGCATCACAGACAAGTCGGTGGTCCCTCTACCTTCTACCACCTCCTTTACGGTCGGTCTTGCACCCTCTGCTCTTTCCGTGCTTTATCTCTACCCCCCCCCCCCCCCCCCCACCCCCAGGTTTCTGCAGGGCTGACACATTCCACCATCAACCCCCTTCTGGTGATACTACCTATATGCAGGATCACTGCTAAAACCTGCACTCATTGGTTCCTCCTTTTTCCCCACCTGTGGAACCAACTTCCACACCTCTTCAGTCTAATTCCTCTCTCCAGTCCTTCAAGACAGACATTCACCACCATGTTAGATTGTCCCCAATACAAACCAATTATCTTTTCTACCCTCTTTAACCACCCCTCCCCCTCACCCCAGCCCAATCCTTCCTCCTTCCAAATATCCAGTTTTCTCTCCTGAGAGTTCCCTTCTGTATCCATCTTGTCCACCCCATGCATCCTCTCCTACCCCTCCCCAAATTCTACCCCACACCCATTACTTGTCTGCCTCCCTCTGTCTTGGCCTTCGGGTCTGCTGTTGGTGCTGCCCCTTCTCTCTGCTGTTCCTGTTGTCTTGTTGCTTCCTGCTCCATCCAGTGTACTAGCACTAGCTCTTACATGTGCCCCGACTATGTATATTAAAAAAAGAATTTAAACGCATATGTTGTCTGCCATTTCATACTGAGAGTGGGTCACGCAAAGGTTACACCTGATGTATGATTCAGGTCTATCCAGGTCCATCTATTTATTACCTCACACGTTAAGCAACATTAAGCAGGGTTAAGCAATCGGTTCACTTTGTCCGTCCACAGACGTTAGCATATGATGATGGAACTACTTGATTTCAATTGAATTTTAGATTTTGAACCATGCAGAACACGAATAGGAACACGAATTGAAACACAAACCTGCAGGTTAGCGATACATTGGCTATGAATTGGGCAAATTGGACAGAATCTCATCCTGAGCGCATGCGCAAAGAGATTTTGTTTTACTCTGTCGACCTGTCTGCTATTCAAGCAAAATTGAAAATCATTTCAAACAGGAAACTTTCTGTTTTGAAGGATGTCATAAATGACACAAACAACAGGCACGAAGAACTAATGTAACGTGTTAAATGAGGTGGTGTAAAAGACGCTGCAGCAACGGTGGTATACTTCCGGAATTTTTTATTTTTCTACAGCCGTTAAACCTTTATTTTATTTCACCTGAATTATACACTTCAACACACACCGTGGGACACAAATCACCTTTTGGCACTTTCAAAAACCCTTCCGTTTAGCAGGACAAAATATTACTCCATTTTACGTCATCACGACCAATAAAACTTGCCGCCCGTGCTCTCAGTGGTGGGAAATATCGAGATTCAGACAGAATTGCAGCTCGTATGGAATATAGATTGTCCTCAAAAACGCAAAGCAAGAGGAAAATACCCTTACCTAAAGATGACGTGACGTAAGGTGTTCTATGAACGCTCTGGTTTTCATACATGGGGTTATGGAAAGGGGTGGTAGCTATATTGAAAAATGGAAGAGAAGGTAAGATGGTAAAAGGGATAAAGGGAAGTGTGGGGGAGTGGGTAGAGAAATAAATTGAGTGTGGGAGTAGGTATGACTCAGGGGATGGCCGTGTAAAAAGCATAAGTAGAGGGAAGGGGTTCAGATTGTACATTGTTTGCTTACGTAACTAGAGAGTTCATAGAAGACGTTACCCTGCGCAGTGTTCAGATATATCATTTAATTGAAATAAAATAATGATTTTAAAGGTCGTATAAAAATCCCGGACGTTTAGCACCATAGATGCTGTGTTATACACCACCTTATTTAACATGTATAAGTTATTTAACTGCTAAACGGAAGGGTTTTGAAAGTGGCAAAAAGGCGATTTGTGTTCAACAGTGTTCAACTAAATAATTGATTTTTCTTTTTTTTGTATACTAAGTCGAGGCTCGTGTAAGGGCTAACACATGGAACATATAATTAATAAAGGGAGTGGGAGACAAGAGGGGAAGAGAGAAGAAAGCACAACAACAGTAGAGAACAGGGACATCGGGACATCTGTGGAAGGGAGAGGGCTGGGGCGGAGCACACGGGATAAACAAGATGAACACGACAGGGACTTTCAGGAAAGAAAACGGAATTTGAAAAAGGTGGATTTGTGGTGTTTTAGCGGGGGTAGAAAAGATCAAGGTTTTGGATTGGGAAAGATAAGAGATGGTGGTGAACAGCTGTTTTAAAGACCTGGAGGAGGGAGTGGGATTGAAGAGAGTGAGGGAGTTTATTCCAGAGGTGGGAGAAAAAAGGAATGAAAGAGTGAAGGTGAGCAGAGAGTCTTGATTTTGGTAATTTCACCAGAAGATGGTTGCTGGCAGATCCTGTGCGACCTGTAGAAATCTTTGGGGGACAGAGTACAGACAGAACAGGGGGAGCTAGGCCGGAGAGGAGTCGGTAGAAGACAGAAAGACCACCAACCTGCCTGTGGTGAGCGAGTGAAAGGCCCTCAGAATCATCTTCATTGCGGGAGATTCCAATGATTCTCAAAGCTTTGGTTTCAACCCCGTGAAGCCGAGCTAGGTGTGAGGCAGGTGCACCAGCCCAGAGGGGAGAGCAGTACTCCATTGAGCTGCGGATGAAAGCTTTGTATGTCGTGAGGAGCTCAGAAGTGCCCAGAAAGGACTTTGCATGATGGAGGATACCCAGTCGGCAACTGGCTTTGGAAGCCAGATTGGAATTGTGGTTTTCCCAGGAAAGGAAATAAAAAAATGAAAAGAAATACACATTGAAATAAAACAAAAATTTTAACGGTTGTGGGGAAAAAACCCCACAAGTTTAAGACATGTAGTAGTGTCGTATACACCATCCTATCTAATATGCGCCTGGTGTTTGCGTCCTGTTTGACATCCTTAAAAACAGTGCGTTTCCTGTTGGAATGATTTGAAATTTTGTTTGACTGCCAGACAGACAGACAGACAAAGTAAAATATTATCTCACTCCTCTCTCCGCATGTGCGATTGGGACAAATTCAGAGCCAAATTCATGTTAAACGACAGGTTCGTTTTCCGATTCATGCTCCAATTCGTGTTCAAAATATAACATTCAATTGAACTATCGGAGGACCTACAGACACAACTTATTTAGGTGGTGGACCCACTGTTCAAAGAGGTTCTGGGCTAAAATAGTCGAAACTTCATCAATGGAGGGTGACTACAGCCAAGGAACTTGTATAGTCATTAAATCAGGCACTCAACAAGATGAAGGAATTATTTATCTATCTGTCTATCTCTATCAATCTCACATCTTCACCTTTCTCTCCACACACAACACCCACATAAAGATCATGCCTCATCCTTCCCAAAAGTGTAAATCTTGGTGTTTGATTAGCCAACTTGGGGTGACATCGGTTACCAATAAGAATCATGTTTAGCTGCATAAAAAGAAAGAAACACAAGTTTCAAAATCGACTTTATTTCCATCAAATTCACTAGCACAAAGCAGGACATCCCTCTAATTAAATATATAAAGTGCAGATTCACTGATCTGACCACTTTTGAAAGTACTGATGTACAATGACCTCATGTGTTTGGTGAAAAAGACATTTCCACATTAGCTTCATGTCCAGAACACGCTCTCCAGCCCAGTGCATGTTAACACTGACATGGCATCTGAAACCCGAGACCAAACACGGACAGGTGTTGGTGGCGCGACCTCTGCACGGCCATCGCTTCTCATCCCAAGGTGGTGTGGGGTCGCCCGCAAGACCAAGCGACACGGACCTCCTCGGTCGATAAAGACTCCTCGTGCTCGCAGAATGTCCTGGAAAATCTCGATAACTCGGAATTTTTCTTCGATCCTTGCATGGATCAATTTAAATGATAAATGCATGGAGATCTAAACAAAAAATATATATATTTAGGAGCATCAACAGGATGCAAAGCTTGAGAATTATCAAGGATTTCTTCAGGACACTCTGGACAAGTCTCATACAAAGTGCGGGCAGAAGATCTCAATCTCAATCTCTCTGTCCCTCTACCTCTACCTCTACCTCTACCTCTACCTCTACCTCTCTCTCTCTCTCTCTCTCTCTCTCTCTCTCTCTCTCTCTCTCTCTCTTATACCAACCACACCACTGGCTAAGGCAATGCATATGCTCTGATATGGCACTGACCCATTAGTTATTTGGAATAATAAAAACTAATGATGTCACACACAAAAGGTCACAAACAAAGAAAAGCCTCCTTGGTGCCAATCGAGAGGGTCTACGTTCGGCTCTATCGCCGCTTCATGTAAAATCTACGGTTTCAGAGTAATTCCATGTTAGTCTAACAGCTAGAAAAGAAAAAGAACACAATTGGAAGCAGCCAATAACATTTGCAGATGATTGAAAAAGAAGAGTACATATTCTCGGGTCGCTACGAAGGGAAAATCATCAGGACATTCTGGTTCACGAACATCTAAATATTTGTTTATTTTGACTCCAGAAATTCAACACCTTCCCTTAATCGTCTGAGGAGTATGAAGATGAAGGATTAATTATCAGGGGAACTAGAAAACTCTGGGCATATAAGACGTGAAAAAATTGTTTGAGAAAGTTTTGTTTGCTGTTACATCGATGGAGTTGCAACAATTGCAGCATCACCATGGCAACAAATATGACGACGTCTGGAGCGACGCAACCTGACGACAAACTTTGTGCTGCAATGAAAGGTTCTTTTTACGTTTACTTACGTCGTCTGTTTGTCTTACTGTTGTTGAAACAGCTGTACACTTGTTTTTGTAGATTAAGAGTAATTAGAGCAAGTAATTGAAGAGATTTAAGATTGTCTTTTAAATCTTATAGCAAAGCACGATCTCTGTGGCAAGACGTGGCGAGCGTGTCCCAGGATCAGCTTCACGGGCTGACTGGGTAAAGTGCATATAGTGACCAGATCATATAGAATCTTTAACAACCTCTCCCTACCTGTCTGTGTCTACCTCAATAGAGGCGGATCACCTAAAATCACATTGGACTCCCCCAATCCACCAAAATTCCATCCCTAACCCTAACCCTCACCTGATATATGATGGGTCTTCAAAAGGATCTCTGGACAAGGAGATGCTCACAAATGTCCAGCAATAACACTTTACAAGACATAAAACAAACACACAAACACACACAACGGAGGTGGATACTTCGAGACCTGGCAGGCTCCGTTCCACCTTCTGAAACCCGCATATGGAGACAACAAACAACGACACACACACACACACACACATATACACACACATACACATATACACACACACACACATACACACACACATACACACCCTTTAATCTGTCTTGTCTGGGTTTGATTCCCGGCCTGACTATAAACTGCTCCACTGGTGCTTCGCAGACAAGGTGCTGCATCACAAACTGCGCCCTCCTTTGAATGCACATTCCGCCAGGTGTCCAGTTTGCTAGCATGTTGTTTTGACAGGTTCCTTTTCTCGGGAGGTTAAACCTACAGGTGCTTATTATTGTTGTTTTGACAGGTGTCCTTTACCCGGGAGGTTAACCCGACAGGTGCTTATTATTGGATGGTTAACTGTGCTTATTCTTGTGTAATTAACTTTGTGCTTATGGTAGTGGTCAACCCTGTGCTTGTTCACAGGTGGTCAACCCTGTGCTTGTTCTCTGCTGGTAAACCTGTGCTTATTCTTGTGTAATTAACTTTGTGCTTATGGTAGTGGTCAATCCTGTGCTTGTTCACAGGTGGTCAACCCTGTGCTTGTTCTCTGCTGGTTAAACCTGTGCTTATTCTCAGGTGGCCAACCCTGTGCTTGTTCTCAGGTGGCCAACCCTGTGCTTGTTCTCAGGTGGCCAACCCTTGCTTGTTCTCTGGTGGCCAACCCTGTGCTAATTCTCAGGTGGCCAACCCTGTGCTTGTTCTCAGGTGGCCAACCCTGTGCTTATTCTCTGGTGGTTAAACCTGTCCTTATTCTCAGGTGACCAACCCTGTGCTTGTTCTCAGGTGGCCAACCCTGTGCTTATTCTCTGGTGGTTAAACCTGTCCTTATTCTCAGGTGACCAACCCTGTGCTTGTTCTCAGGTGGCCAACCCTGTGCTTGTTCTCAGGTGACCAACCCTGTGCTTGTTCTCGGGTGGTTAAACCTGTCCTTATTCTCAGGTGGCCAACCCTGTGCTTGTTCTCTGCTGGTTAAACCTGTGCTTATTCTCGGGTGGTTAAACCTGTGCTTGTTCTCAGGTGGCCAACCCTGTGCTTGTTCTCAGGTGGTTAAACCTGTGCTTATTCTCAGGTGGTTAAACCTGTGCTTATTCTCGGGTGGCCAACCCTGTGCTTATTCTCAGGTGGCCAACCCTGTGCTTGTTCTCAGGTGGTTAAACCTGTGCTTATTCTCAGGTGGCCAACCCTGTGCTTGTTCTCAGGTGGCCAACCCTGTGCTTGTTCTCAGGTGGCCAACCCTGTGCTAATTTATAAGTGGTGAACCCTGTGTTCATTCTCAGATGGCCAACCCTGTGCTTATTCCCAGGTGTTTAAACCTGTGCTTATTCTCAGGTGGCCAACCCTGTGCTTGTTCTCTGCTGGTTAAACCTGTGCTTATTCTCAGGTGGCCAACCCTGTGCTTGTTCTCAGGTGGCCAACCCTGTGCTTGTTCTCAGGTGGCCAACCTTGTGCTAATTCTCAGGTGACCAACCCTGTGCTTGTTCTCAGGTGGCCAACCCTGTGCTTATTCTCTGGTGGTTAAACCTGTCCTTATTCTCAGGTGACCAACCCTGTGCTTGTTCTCAGGTGGCCAACCCTGTGCTTATTCTCTGGTGGTTAAACCTGTCCTTATTCTCAGGTGGCCAACCCTGTGCTAATTTATAAGTGGTGAACCCTGTGCTTATTCCCGGGTGGTTAAACCTGTGCTTATTCTCAGGTGGCCAATCCTGTGCTTATTCTCGGGTGGTTAAACCTGTGCTTATTCTCGAGTGGTTAAACCTGTGCTTGTTCTCTGGTGGTTAAACCTGTCCTTATTCTCAGGTGGCCAACCCTGTGCTTGTTCTCTGCTGGTTAAACCTGTGCTTATTCTCAGGTGGCCAACCCTGTGCTTGTTCTCTGCTGGTTAAACCTGTGCTTATTCTCGGGTGGCCAACCCTGTGCTTGTTCTCAGGTGGCCAACCCTGTGCTTGTTCTCTGCTGGTTAAACCTGTGCTTATTCTCAGGTGGCCAACCCTGTGCTTGTTCTCTGCTGGTTAAACCTGTGCTTATTCTCAGGTGGCCAACCCTGTGCTTGTTCTCAGATGGTTAAACCTGTGCTTATTCTCGGGTGGCCAACCCTGTGCTTGTTCTCAGGTGGCCAACCCTGTGCTAATTTATAAGTGGTGAACCCTGTGCTTATTCTCGGGTGGTTAAACCTGTGCTTATTCTCGGGTGGTTAAACCTGTGCTTGTTCTCAGGTGGCCAACCCTGTGCTTATTCTCGGGTGGCCAACCCTGTGCTAATTTATAAGTGGTCAACCCTGTGTTCATTCTCTGGTGGCCAACCCTGTGCTAATTTATAAGTGGTCCACTCTGTGTTCATTCTCTGGTGGCCAACCCTGTGCTTATTCTCGGGTGGTTAAACCTGTGCTTATTCTCGGGTGGTTAACCCTGTGCTTATTCTCGGGTGGTTAAACCTGTGCTTATTCTCGGGTGGTTAAACCTGTGCTTGTTCTCAGGTGGTTAAACCTGTGCTTGTTCTCTGGTGGTTAAACCTGTGTTCATTCTCTGGTGGCCAACCCTGTGCTAATTTATAAGTGGTCCACCCTGTGTTCATTCTCTGGTGGCCAACCCTGTGCTTATTCTCGGGTGGCCAACCCTGTGCTAATTTATAAGTGGTCAACCCTGTGTTCATTCTCAGATGGCCAACCCTGTGCTAATTTATAAGTGGTCAACCCTGTGTTCATTCTCTGGTGGCCAACCCTGTGTTCATTCTCTGGTGGCCAACCCTGTGTTCATTCTCTGGTGGCCAACCCTGTGCTTATTCTCGGGTGGCCAACCCTGTGCTCATTTATAAGTGGTCCACCTGTGTTCATTCTCTGGTGGCCAACCCTGTGCTTATTCTCGGGTGGCCAACCCTGTGCTAATTTGTAAGTGGTCCACCCTGTGTTCATTCTCTGGTGGCCAACCCTGTGCTTATTCTCGGGTGGCCAACCCTGTGCTAATTTGTAAGTGGTCCACCCTGTGTTCATTCTCTGGTGGCCAACCCTGTGCTAATTTATAAGTGGTCAACCCTGTGTTCATTCTCTGGTGGCCAACCCTGTGCTTATTCTCGGGTGGCCAACCCTGTGCTAATTTGTAAGTGGTCCACCCTGTGTTCATTCTCTGGTGGCCAACCCTGTGCTTATTCTCGGGTGGCCAGCCCTGTGCTAATTTGTAAGTGGTCAACCCTGCGTTCATTCTCGGGTGGTTAACCCTGTATTTATTTAATGTGGTTAACCTGTGCTTATTCTCGGGTTGTAACGCTGTGTTTATTTTGCGTGGTTAACCTGTGCTTATTTGCGTGTGGTTAACCTGTGCTTATTCTCGGGTGGTTAACCCTGTATTTATTTAGTGTGGTTAACCTGTGCTTATTCTCGGGTTGTAACGCTGTGTTTATTTTGCGTGGTTAACCTGTGCTTATTTGCGTGTGGTTAACCTGTGCTTATTCTCGGGTGGTTAACCCTGTATTTATTTAGTGTGGTTAACCTGTGCTTATTCTCGGGTTGTAACGCTGTGTTTATTTTGCGTGGTTAACCTGTGCTTATTTGCGTGTGGTTAACCTGTGCTTATTCTCGGGTGGTTAACCCTGTATTTATTTAGTGTGGTTAACCTGTGCTTATTCTCGGGTTGTAACGCTGTGTTTATTTTGCGTGGTTAACCTGTGCTTATTTGCGTGTGGTTAACCTGTGCTTATTCTCGGGTGGTTAACCTGTATTTCTTTAATGTGGTTAACCCGTGCTTATTCTCGGGTGGTTAACCCTGTATTTATTTAGTGTGGTTAACCTGTGCTTATTCTCGGGTTGTAACGCTGTGTTTATTTTGCGTGGTTAACCTGTGCTTATTTGCGTGTGGTTAACCTGTGCTTATTCTCGGGTGGTTAACCCTGTATTTATTTAGTGTGGTTAACCTGTGCTTATTCTCGGGTTGTAACGCTGTGTTTATTTTGCGTGGTTAACCTGTGCTTATTTGCGGGTGGTTAACCCTGTGTTATTTCCTGTGGTTAACCCTGTGCGATTTCAACATACACCGTCAAAAGCGAGCAAACTGGACAGCCGGCTTAAAGAGCCCTCTGTGGGACGATGCACTCATCCATGGAACACCCAGCCAATGAGAAGCACCGGAATGACGGTTTATAATCAGGTGGGAATCGAACCTTCCTTGACACGTTTCAAAAAGATCTTTGGGGGATTTGTAAATGTCTTAAAAACATAATATACGACTATGTCAGAAATACTATATAATTTAAAAAGATATTTTAAATCTTTTCAATTTAAAAAATACCAAAGTCTATTTTCCACCGTTATTTTGCATCTTCGACCTGGTGAATGAGGTGTACACTCCAGGTGTACAGGTAAACTCAATAAACTCATTCTCCTATAAACCGGTTAATTAATTATCAGCCAACCTGTAAACACCATTTTAACCATTTATATTCCAAACATCACACATCGGTTTGGAAATGTTTAACTGGTTTTAAAAATAATTATTCATATTTACCTTCTGCCCCCAAATCCTTACTATACAGCCAGGTAACTATCTACTGAACCGCCCCCTGACGTCACCTCTCCACGCGAACCCACCCCCTCACCTCCACCAATCAGACTTCCCCACCTTCCCCAAGCTCAAACTCTCAGCAAACCCACCACACTCTATTCCCTGAGTGTACCCAACATTTTCAGAAGGAACAGGAAACAGTCAGCAGGAGGTGTATGGTCGTGCGTCAGTAAATTCCAGCCTGTGGGGAGGGGAGAGTACAGATCAAAACAAATGCAGATGACACGTGACCGCAAATACAACATCAATAATATTCCCAGAAAATTTCAGGACAGAGATGACCGACCTCCATGGTTTCCTTTTGATGTTGTTATGAACCAGTAGTGTTGCCTCGCCATGTTCTCCTCTGGGACACTCACTGTCCGTACCATCGCTCTGTGGTCAAAGTGGGAGTTTTAAGCACCATTGGTACATGTGGTCACATCCAGGGGTTCATGACAAAATGTCACATCTTGTCCATCTCCTCTACTACTTCTTTGACGGCCCCGGTTATTCCTACTTTAGGGCTACCTGGTTGACCTAGAGGTACGCACAGTCACACTTTGCCTCTGAGCTGTCTCGCCTGGGTTTGAATCCCGACCCAGATTGGCCTACAAATTGTGACCCAGGTGTTTCCCTTGGATGGACGTTAAACTGGGCGTCTCGTTTGCTGGACTGAGTTGCTAGACGTTAAAGATCCCACGGTGTCCTTCGCGGAGACTAGGCAGGCGAGTTATCACCGGCACCATGATCAAATTACAAATTTCTAAGTAACCAGCAAAGGGCACTGCATCGACATCACAGCGGTGCCCACAGTGAATGAATGATACAATCCCGCAGCCAAATGATGCTTCCCCACAGCCATTGATGCTTCCCCGCAGCCAATGATGCTTCACTGCAGCCAATGATACTTCCCTGCAGGCAATAATGCTACCCTGCAGACAATGATGCTTCCCCGCAGCCAATGATGCTTCCCCACAGCCAATGATGCTACCCTGCAGCCAATGATGCTACCCTGCAGCCAATGATGCTTCCCCGCAGCCAATGATGCTTCCTCACAGCCAATGATTCTACCCGGCAGCCAATGATGTTTCTCCGCAGCCAATGATGCTAGCCCGCAGCCAATGATGCTACCCTGCAGCCAATGATGCTACCCTGCAGCCAATGATGCTTCCCCGCAGCCAATAATGCTTCCCCACAGCCAATGATGCTTCCCCGCAGCCAATGATGCTACCCTGCAGCCAATGATGCTACCCTGCAGCCAATGATGCTACCCTGCAGCCATGGATGGTTCCCCACAGCCAATGATTCTTCGGCAGCCTATGATGTTTCTCCGCAGCCAATGATGCGAGCCCACAGCCAATGATGCTTCCTGCAGCCAATGATGGTTCCCCGCAGCCAATGTTGCTACCCTGCAGCCAATGATGCTACCCTGCAGCCAATGATGCTACCCTGCAGCCATTGATGCTACCCTGCAGCCAATGATGGTTCCCCGCAGCCAATGATGCTACCCTGCAGCCAATGATGCTACCCTGCAGCCAATGATGGTTCCCCGCAGCCAATGATGCTTCCCCGCAGCCAATGATGCTACCCTGCAGCCAATGATGCTACCCTGCAGCTATGGATGGTTCCCCACAGCCAATGATGCTACCCTGCAGCCAATGATGCTACCCTGCAGCTATGGATGGTTCCCCGCAGCCAATGATGCTTCACTGCAGCCAATGATACTTCCCTGCAGGCAATGATGCTACCCTGCAGCCAATGATGCTACCCTGCAGCCAATGATGCTTCCCCGCAGCCAATGATGCTTCCCCACAGCCAATGATGCTACCCTGCAGCCAATGATGCTACCCTGCAGCCAATGATGCTTCCCCGCAGCCAATGATGCTTCCTCACAGCCAATGATTCTACCCGGCAGCCAATGATGTTTCTCCGCAGCCAATGATGCTAGCCCGCAGCCAATGATGCTACCCTGCAGCCAATGATGCTACCCTGCAGCCAATGATGCTTCCCCGCAGCCAATAATGCTTCACCACAGCCAATGATGCTACCCTGCAGCCAATGATGCTACCCTGCAGCCAATGATGCTACCCTGCAGCCAATGATGCTACCCTGCAGCCAATGATGCTACACTGCAGCCATGGATGGTTCCCCACAGCCAATGATTCTTCGGCAGCCTATGATGTTTCTCCGCAGCCAATGATGCGAGCCCACAGCCAATGATGCTTCCTGCAGCCAATGAAGGTTCCCCGCAGCCAATGTTGCTACCCTGCAGCCAATGATGCTACCCTGCAGCCAATGATGCTACCCTGCAGCCAATGATGCTACCCTGCAGCCAATGATGGTTCCCCGCAGCCAATGATGCTACCCTGCAGCCAATGATGCTACCCTGCAGCCAATGATGGTTCCCCGCAGCCAATGATGCTACCCTGCAGCCAATGATGCTACCCTGCAGCCAATGATGCTTCCTGCAGCCAATGATGGTTCCCCGCAGCCAATGTTGCTACCCTGCAGCCAATGATGCTTCCCGGCAGCCAATGATGTTTCCCTGCAGCCATTGATGCTACCCCGCAGCCAATGATACGCCTTATGTTGCATATGAAAGAAGAAGATTGCCACTTTATTGTCGGCTGAGGAAGGAAGTTATGTCTTAAATCTTTCACGAACAGGCTGGCCAGGTTGAATATTCCACCAAAGGTGATTTGGGCAGGAATTCATAATGAAGCCTCACCCTATATGATCGTGCAAGACATTACTGTTATGGGGTTTGTTTTTGCAATTCGCAACCCCAATTTTCAATGGCACCGCTTGACCTCCCAAGATGCTCTTCGACTCCTGGGAGTACTAAACCACCATTTAAAAAATGATTTAGTCGGTTGTTTTTCTTCCTGCGCTCTCACAACACGCCGGGTTTCCAAACTGTATAAATTTCCGAGCTGTATCTCGGAGCCCGCTGGGACTTTCAGAATGAAAGTTCACATCAATAATGGGAATAAAAATATATATGGGGATGACTTAAATTAATTTTGAACTTGACCTAATTTTTAAGTCCATGACCTAATTATAGACATTTTAACATTTTTCACTATAACTGGACTAAGTGTTACGTGGTCCCCTCGGTGAATACCTGGTCTCGGTGACCCCCGGACCGTGAGAGGAACTCCGCCAGCAAGCTGTATTATATATGCGCTTTCGCCACGCAATCCATATGAATTTCACCCCAGGAGACAACGGACGTTCAAGGATATATTTCAATGGGAATGACCATACAATTGCAATGACACAACCACGGAGATTTTCCCCGAGCAATCAACCATATACAACCATCAACAATTCCCAATTCACAAGCACTTTCCTATGAGTAAGATGGCCATCTTATATACGTGTGTCCCGGTGAGTACTCACGACACCCTTTTGGTCTCGGTCCCGCACAATGTCTCTGGGCCCCTCCTGACCAAGATGATGGTCGCCGTCACCGCACTCGGGCGGTAGAACGAACCCCGGGTGGACGTTTCTCCACCGGGCAGGTATCGTACCAGGCACTGTGGCTGCAGCCCCTCGTGGCCACGCGGAGCGGGTACGGTAGAGCAAGCCAAACCCCACGCCGCTTGCAAGGCGCGTTAGGCCCCAACGTGCGACCCGCACGCGTCTGTTTGGACGGTGCCGCGAACGAGGCCAGACGCGGGTTCGATGCACGGCCCCACGTCAACTTGACGTCTCCACCGGGCCGGTACACGTTCCGGTAATTCCTCTCGCCAGACAGGCTTCGGAACGCCGCTGTTTCACGCAGCGCAAGGTCGATCCCACCTTTTTTCGGAGCGGGGCGAGGAAGAATAATCCTCGTCCTTTTTCCTCGTGTCTTTTCTTCTTCCGTTTCCGGTCACTTCCGTTTCCGGCCACTCCCTCAGAAGGGCTCCTGACCCTCCAACCACAACAACTACACAACAACTTAATATACTACACACGGATAAGCAAAGACCTGAATGGTAATTCACATACATTCATATAAATATGTAACACTCCCCCCCTTCAAGAAAGAAAGTTTGAACCCAGCGAAAACTTTCTTTGCCGGCCAATTTGGAGAAACAAACCAGATAACTCAACCCCCCCCACATTATCCGTTCCCCCCGGGCACAGTTATCACTTAAAAATAAAGCAACCAAAATTTCACCACAACCCCTCCAGATTACTCCCTCTGGACTAAGTACCAACAACGACATTGTCCCTGCCAAATCAAACTCCATCTCATGACCCTCTGACTTTGACCGTCAGTTTCTTGGGAATGAAGGTTAAGGGGTTGATCAAAGATCCAAAGTTAAGCCACTCGATAGCACTTTTTCCGGGAGGCCAAGCCGAGTATTCACTACATGGATGCCTTTAGGAACGCGGAGTTCACGGTTAGTCCGTGCAGGAAAGTTCTCTACATGGGCGCCTTGAGGAACGTGGAGTTCACGGTTAGTCCGTGCATGAAAGTTCACTACATGGACGCCTTTAGGAACGGCGTTCACGGTTAATTCGTGTAGGAATCTTGGCTCGGCGGCTCCGCCGCCTTCAGTGCTTCAACTTCTCAGAACTTCCCTAATAATTAGGGTGGGACCACTGGTCCCTGTAGTCCCATGAATAGCGGTCTCCTTCTCGGCCACTACCAAAACTACCGCCCAGTTGTCCTCTCCTGTAGACCTCTCGACGCCTACGAAATGCCTTCCCTACTGTTAGGGTCCGACCCTCCAAATCCTTGCCATTCCAATGCTTCTCTGCCTCTCTGGCGTCTTTTGTGCTGGCAAACGTGACAAAGCCGAACCCTCTTGACTGTTGCGTTTCCCAGTCTCTTACCAACCGCACTTCCACCAGCGGCCCATATCTGTTGAAGACAGAGGTCAGCACTTCTTCCTCTGTTTTGAAGTTCAGTCCCCCTACAAATAACTTGGCACTTTTGTCGCCATCCCGAGCTGGTGTGGTGTTATTCTCCCTGCTGGGCTCTTTACCAACCCTCAGGTTACCATAAACTTGACCCCCGGCCAAATCATTCCCGATAACCACAGATACACCCTCTACAGGAAGCGTGGCTTGTAAACCGACGGTGACCGGTCCTGACACCAAATCGGACTCCAACTGGATGACCTGAAGGGGAGCACTAACACCGCCCCCGATCCCCTGTAAATGAACACTATCCCCCGTTGCCGTCTCCTCGGACCATGGCAAAATGCCTTCAAGCATTAAAGATTGATGGGCCCCTGTGTCCCTCAATATCCTAACCGGTCTCCGGTTAGTCGAGGCTCCATCCAGTGACACAAACCCCTCTGAAATAAATGGTTGGTAACCCTTTTGATGGCGATTTCTTACGCTAGCCATCGCATTCGGAGTCGTAATAGTCGGACTCCGCTCTGGGTTGTCCCTTTTCATGAGGTAACAACTGGACATCAAGTGTCCAGGTTTCTTGCAAAACGCGCAAGTAGGCCCGGAGGAAAAACCCGGGGTCTGCCTCGGGCCCCCCGAACTATAAGTTTGTCTTGGGCCCGCATCCCTCTGATTTCGAACCGGTGGGGTATCATAGTTGTCCCCATAATCATCTCGAGGCCGCCGCCATGTATGGTCGTTCTCCGCACCTGCTGTTCCCCACCTTCCCTGCGGAGATCTAGGCGAGGAGTTAGGTTCGTGGACCCCTATTCGGTGGGTTAAGGCATAATCATCTGCCATGGTGGCTGCGTCCCACAACTTTGGTACCTTCTTTTCCTGCAGGTACACTTTGATGTCCTCGTGGACACACTGCTGGAATTCCTCCACCAGGATCAAGTCCCGCAATGTCTCGAAGTCTTTCCCGACTCCTTTTGACTCACACCACCGATCAAACATGTTTTCTTTCACTCTGGCAAACTCCACATGGGTCTCACTCTCCCTCTTCCTGGCATTCCTGAATTTTTGCCTGTAAGCTTCCGGAACCAACTCATAGGCCTTGAGGATGTGCTTCTTCAGTACCTCATAATCTGCACATTGGTCCATTGGTAGCGCCGAAGAAATTTCCTGAGCTTTCCCCACCAGCACACTTTGCACGAGTATGGTCCAGGCCTCCTCCGGCCAGTTTAATTGTCGAGCCACTTTTTCAAAGTGTGGGAAAAATTTCGCGACTTCTTTTTCACTGAACGGTGGAACCAGCCTCACATGTCTGCCCACATCCCAGGTTTTCTGGTTAGGTGTCGACCCCGTCAGCAAGGGTGGTGCCTCTCCCCGTTCTCTCATTAACTCCAGCTCCTTGAATTTGATTTCTTGCTGAAGCTCCATGTCACGTTCCTTTAATTCCCTTTCCGCTTTTCTCTCCTCTGCTTCGAGGTCCCTTGCAGCTCTCCTTTCCTCTGCTTTTTTGTCTTCTAACCTTTCCTGAAGTTCTCGTTCCACTCTCCTTTCCTCTGCTTCTGCTTTCCTTTCTTCTTCTTTTAACCTTTCCTGGAGTTCTCGTTCCACTCTCCTTTCCTCCGCTTGTTTCTCTTCCCTCCTCTCTTCTGCTTTCCTTTCTTCTTCTGCTCTTTCCTTTTCTGCTTTCCTTTCTTCTTCTTTAATCCGTTCCTGGCTCCGTAACTGCAACTCCAGTTTCCGGAGCTCAACATCTTCTGGTTCTTCGGGTAGCCACTCCCAGGCTAACTCGTCCCATGTTCCTAATCCCACCATAGATTGTATCACCGTGGCCTGCAACTCTGCCTTCCTCAAATTAGTTCGGACCTCCAAGTTAAAATGTTTGGCCAATTTCAAGAGGTCCGACTTTAGCAACGCTCGGAACTGTGCCTCACTCGGGGTTACCCCAAAGTTCTGTGCCACAAACGCCATGGTGCCTATCGTTAACACCTGTTAACCTTCACCCAAGACTTTACCCCAATTTCTCAAAAAAAAATTACCAATTAATAATTAATTAATAATTTTTAATTAATAAAAAATTATTATTTTATTATTTTATACAATTTTAGATCCCGGACGTAGACCCAATTGCGAAACCGCAAATCGTAATTTGGACGAGCCCCCAATTCTGTTACGTGGTCCCCTCGGTGAATACCTGGTCTCGGTGACCCCCGGACCGTGAGAGGAACTCCGCCAGCAAGCTGTATTATATATGCGCTTTCGCCACGCAATCCATATGAATTTCACCCCAGGAGACAACGGACGTTCAAGGATATATTTCAATGGGAATGACCATACAATTGCAATGACACAACCACGGAGATTTTCCCCGAGCAATCAACCATATACAACCATCAACAATTCCCAATTCACAAGCACTTTCCTATGAGTAAGATGGCCATCTTATATACGTGTGTCCCGGTGAGTACTCACGACACTCTTTTGGTCTCGGTCCCGCACAATGTCTCTGGGCCCCTCCTGACCAAGATGATGGTCGCCGTCACCGCACTCGGGCGGTAGAACGAACCCCGGGTGGACGTTTCTCCACCGGGCAGGTATCGTACCAGGCACCGTGGCTGCAGCCCCTCGTGGCCACGCGGAGCGGGTACGGTAGAGCAAGCCAAACCCCACGCCGCTTGCAAGGCGCGTTAGGCCCCAACGTGCGACCCGCACGCGTCTGTTTGGACGGTGCCGCGAACGAGGCCAGACACGGGTTCGATGCACGGCCCCACGTCAACTTGACGTCTCCACCGGGCCGGTACACGTTCCGGTAATTCCTCTCGCCAGACAGGCTTCGGAACGCCGCTGTTTCACGCAGCGCAAGGTCGATCCCACCTTTTTTCGGAGCGGGGCGAGGAAGAATAATCCTCGTCCTTTTTCCTCGTGTCTTTTCTTCTTCCGTTTCCGGTCACTTCCGTTTCCGGCCACTCCCTCAGAAGGGCTCCTGACCCTCCAACCACAACAACTACACAACAACTTAATATACTACACACGGATAAGCAAAGACCTGAATGGTAATTCACATACATTCATATAAATATGTAACATAAGGCTTGTACAATCGGAACAAAATGGCCCTCTCTAGATGGCCTAGATCAAGGCGCATTTAAGTTTAATTTAAATCATCTCCCTCCAGGTTAAAGGTCGAGGTCTTACACCCCGAGGAGTACTAAACCACCATTTAGGGTTTCCCCCCTTTTTCTGCCAATTTCGGAGGTATGTCTGAGGTATGGCAGCTGGAACTTCTGGAATGAAATTTTGCATTAATAATGGGAATAGAGAGTACGCAGTATTGACTTAATTTTTTTTTTTTTTACCTTGACCTAATTTAAGGTCATGACCCAATTAGACATTTTAATACGTTTCACCAAAACTTGACTAAGGTTTGTCTGATCAGAATGAAATTGCTCTTTCTAAATAGCCTAGAGCAAGGAGCATTTACTCTTGATTTACGTCATAACCCTCTGGGTTAAAGGTCAAGGTTGAACGGCACTCTGAAAAAAAATATGTTTTTTTGGTCATCGCTCAATTTTGCCATTGCGGAATCTCAAAAATCGCTTGACCTTCCAAGATGTCCTTGCATCATCATGGTGGATATTTTTTTCGTGTCCTTAATGAGGGACGAAGCACTTTGTGATGCAACTTCCGCCATGTGCAGCACCAATGAGAGATTCAAACCAAATCACCTGTGCACCCCATCCTGTCAGACATGCCTTACCAAACTGCTTACATTTTTATAACGAGGCTTTACCTGAATGGTCTTTTCATGCTGGTTCTGGTACATTCAGTGAGATTAGCAGATGATTATAATTCCTCAAATGTTTCAGGAGAATGTTGTAGTCTTGTCTTCAGATTCTCAGTCCTTCTCATACAGGTAGCCCCAGCAGGCCTTCGGGGTATTATAAAGCCAAAAGTCTGAAACCAAAGCAAAAATAGTGGGAGAGTGAAGTTGTTTTAAAGGAGGTGGAACCGGAAAACTTAACAAAACAAGACTCAGGTTTGTAGGAAAGACTAAACTTAATATTTCAAACTCATCCGACACGGATTCCTCTTGCTCGGTGTCCCCTTTCCAGATTGTACAAAGTATATCGTGCTAATTTATTTGACGTCATACGTTCGCATCATCGTCACAGCGATCGTGTTTTGGCAAAGACTGAGGGGTCCACGTCATAGGTCAGCTCTATGAGTTGGGAAAATGAAGAAAGCTCATGAGACAAATGCAAACTCCTACTGAGTAGTTGATGATGCCAAACATTTAGGTAATTATTAAAAGATGAACAGAGCGATTGGGAAACACCATTTAATGCGCTATTAAACAAGACCGATAGTCTAATAACGGCGTAGCCGGGCTTGTTTGATACTTTCGTTGAAGAGGATATTATGACCTAGATGGGGATACCAGTTATCAGTTAGTAAATAATGTAAGTATCAATTTTTTTGACTTCAGACATGGACAGCCGATTCGTGAATGACTTGGGTAAAAAAAACACGGAAAATGGCAAACAATGAACCAATAAATTCCACATTCCTGTGTCACCTTCAGTCGAACGTCAGGCATTGATTGACAGCAGGTTTGTGAATGACGGGTAAAAACGTACCCGGTCTGAATGTTGATACATCCAGTCAATGGCGAAACTGCAAATGGGGAATCCGCGAATATCACGGATGGAAACCCTTACGTCATTTCCTCATTCTGCTTTGAACTCAATATCCCTATATTTTCATTCCAAACAGCATCATTCATCATTCCAATCATAAATCAATACTACAGTAATAGTATATGAAAATATGTAAAATCACGATTGTATGGAGATTTTATCAAACCAGCGAACCGCCATCCATCTGTTCACGTCCACATTCGGGAGCAAGGTCCGTGTCGATCAAATTTCAAAATCATAATTTTATTGACGAATTTTTGAAACCTCCTACCTACCTTACGACACCTGCTGGGACCACAAAATGTTCCACAGAAGGTTATTATATTTCCTTTTTGTAAAATATGCAACTGTAATGGTTCCTATAGATGCTGCCCCGTCATGTGACCAGATCCTCAGCTCTAATTGGTGTACATTTGTGGGAGCATGCATACGGACAGACAGACAAACGCTGTTCTATAGGGCATTGTCCGACGGGCGACACCGTAAAAATGAACTCGACACCTCTCACCGTGTCACCCTCCGCCACGGTGCACGGTTATATCAGAACGAGCTGATTCGTCATACGGTCACGGATTGCTTAACCCCAATATGAGGCCATTCAAAAATTACGTAACGCTATTTTTTTTAGGGAGGCACATACGGGCTTGATTAAACCTTACGAATAAAATTTAACACTCGACCCAAACAAAGCCAATGGAAATCTGAATCAACAAAGCCTGACAGTGTATAATCAGCAGATACCTACAGGGTGAGTCAAAAGTCCAAGGGCACGGTTTTAGCTGCGTATACAACATTTGTTTATACCATGTATTAAAACTGTTTAATTTTTTTTCAGAAAATACAAATAGTACATTAAATCCTCTTGGCAAATGGAGATGCAAGAAAACATTTTCAAACCTACAGGGTAGTGGGTTCAGGGTGGGGGTAAGACACCAACTCTCTCGATGTAAATGTGCATCATATAACGTAATATAGAAGAACGGATGAAGAATAACTTTATTTATATATATATATATAATATATATATATATATATATATATATATAATATATATATATATATATGTGTGTGTGTGTGTATATATGTATATATGTACGTATATATATAATTATATATATATGGAGAAGGTGGATCAGACTCGGCAACGGTTGCTAGAGTGAGATGTGCATGGAAGAAGTTTCGGGAACTGAGTGGCGTGCTGATGAGGAGGGGAGTGTCGCTGAAGGTGAAGGGAAAGGTGTATGCTGCATGTGTGAGAAGTGTTATGATTTATGGGAGTGAGACATGGATAATGAACGTAGAGCAGCAACGAAGGCTGGAAAGGGTGGAAATGCGAATGGTTCGGTGGATGTGCGGAGTATCGTTGAGAGAGAGGAAGACAAATGATGAATTGCGAAAGATGATGGGAATTGAGCCTGTGATTGATGCTGTGAAGAGGAACAGGTTGAGATGGTTTGGTCATGTGTTGAGGAAGGATGAAAGTGACTGGTTGAGAAGAGTGATGGAAATGAATGTAGAAGAAAGTAGAGGACGGGGAAGACCGAGAAAGACTTGGCTAAAGATGGTGGAAGAAGAAATGCGGGCAAGGGGGTTAACCAGGGGAGATGCAGAAAATAGGGCAAAATGGAGAAGATTGTCATGGGGACCGCAAGGCTAACCCCCGCTCTAGCAGGGAAAATGGCCTTAAAATGCCTGTTGTTGTTGTATATATATATATATATATATATATATATATATATATATATATATATATATATATATATATATATATATATATATCAGAATATAATTCTTTTGCTCCAACCTAATGAGCGCACGCAGTGACGTCAACGCCACGTACGTACGCCTTGCCTGCCAAACTCCGGAGGAGCCATCTAGGAGTACGTAATTTACGTTGCAGTACGTATATATATACATACATACGTACATGCGTACATACACATACACATACACATATACACATATACACATATACACACACACACACACACACACACACACACACACACACACACACACACACACACACACACACACACACACACACGAGGAATAAGTATTCCAATTTAGCATTGATTTAAAATCCAGTACATTGCAATAACCACATGCAAGATGATTAGCATAAAGCAGTATATCAGAGCAGAGAATGAAATGATCTGTTCGTAAGGTACTCACCTTGGCTAAGGTACGTGTGCCTTCACCATGGTATCCTTAAGAGTTCGTGTCCCACCTGCCTGGAGTTTGTTCCTGTGTTGGAAATAATTCTGTGACCTTGTGGGTCTGCAATGGGGTTGTGGAGATCAAAACTTCAGATTGTTTCCCTCTCGAAATTAGAACTTTGTTTTGCTTTTTCCTGATAGAGAGCTGTCGTTGAAGGATAGTTTAAGTGTTGAAGGATATAAATATATACACACGGTATGTGTCCTCCCCCTGCTTCACCAGCCCCTGTTGTTCCCGCCTTCTTGTGGGGTTGGTCAGAGACCGTTCTTGGCCCAAGTCTTTCACGAACCGGCTGGTGAAGCTTGTTGTGTTGTTTGACTGAATATGATTTGGGTAGGAATTTGTAATATGTTCAGAGTGTTGGTGATAACTCACCGACTCTTTGCGAAACAGTTTGAACAAGGTGCTGCGGTACGGTCCGAGTTTGCCTTCACAGGTGTTCGCACTGATGCATTTTCACACCTGATTCAAAAACATTAAAATTAATTATCCTTCAACTATTGGACGGGATTCTTTCAGTGGATAATACTTTACAATTGTAACTTATTTAGTAAAATCCATTCCAAGGTACAGGATTTGATCACACAATGTAAACTTTTTTCACTTTTGAAAAGTTTTTTTTTTTTTACAAAGTGTACCTGTGTCCTGTCTGACGTTAACAAAACTATTACTTTGTAGGAGTAGCTATTTTATAGAACGGTAGTTTTAATTCCTTGGACTATAAGTAAATCATATTAATTTGTTTCTCTATTTCTATCAATCTGAGTTGGAAATGTAAATTTTCACAGGGGTTGAAGCTTTTACTCAATATACTCTTATAAGTATTGTTGTGGATTTGAGAATTGTTGTAAATATCACCCTGTGTAGTGGAATGAATCTTGTTGTAAATATCACCCTCCGTAGTGTAAAGGTCAAAGGTCGTCCTCCTAGTTAATCCATATACATGCACGTAGCAAATCATATATCCTTTTAAATAGTTATTTCTTTATTCTATGTGAGTTTAAGGCTCTGTTGCCCATTAGTTGACACTCCATTGCACCGAATTCAAATAAGATAGACTCCCCTGAAATATCCCCATGGCCTCCGAAACCTGCCAGCAAGGCGGCGTTCGCCACTGCTGCTTTGGGGTTGTGTTCTTCGCCGCAAGACTCCATTAGCCACGAGGTAATCTCGGAGAAAAGGGGGGAGGAGCCACCTTACGGGCGTAGCCCGCACCTCGTCATCAAGGGTGGAGCCCCAAACGACCAACCACAGGCTCGGTGGGTATGGCTTGGTAAGGCGTGGCATAAAAACCCGCGGCGGACGCCCCCACGGGAGATGCGGGAGATGCGTGGACCAAGGAGAAGCGTGAAAGAGCACATGAGTGGGAGAGAGCATGAACCAAGCGTTCCATGGTGAGGTGCGACCGAAAACGCTGCTTCCACCGAGTCCCTACCGCACGGAGCCCTGACGCGCTGATGTGAACCAACCTGCCGGTGCGCGGTGTACAGCCAAATACTTGGAGCTGCCGGCTCCTCGCATCCCGCCCGGAGTGGACCTGCTCGCTGTGCCCTGTGATTCCACATACTCATCCCTCCAGCCAATCCTACCTGCATTCCCCCCCCCCCCCCCCGTGTAAGTCTGACTGTCGTCCGTCTTCTATGTTGTCCTGGGGTTTAAGTAAGATTGTATAGGTAAGTTAGAATTTGCACTGTGTCTTCTGGTCCTTCCATCCTTCTGTCTTTATTTTCTTTTCTTTCCTTCTCTTTGGTTCTTTTGATTGTGTAAATAATAGTGAGTAATAAATCATATTTGTCCTTCCTACTTTTGCCTTCTTCTTCTTCACATCCGTTCATCTTTGTGATTTCTCCATTGGACACCGGTGGCGTGATTTTGGCCAACGTTTCAGGATCGGGTTTAGTCTCTGCTAATGGTTTGTGCCGCGGTTGCTAAACCGCTCGGCAATTAACATCTGTCCGCGGTCGCGAACGAGGTTGCGCCCCTGCCTCTCCGGAGGGAGCTGTGCAACTTCAGGACTCACATTGGTCAGTCAAAAACAAAGGGGATTACTCCCCCCTTCTTAAGGGGAAAAAGGCTGACGTAGAGATCCGTAACAGTATATAATGTATTATTACCCTGAATGCACGAAGCAAAAAGTGGGGTTAAGTAATTATTCACTGTCTGTCTGTCTGTCTGTCTACAGAATTTGGTCTGTGATCAAGGAAGCACTTGAATTCAATTAAATTTTGTATTTTTAACCCTGTAGAACATGAATCAGAACATGAACCTGCAGTTTTATCGGTACTTTCGCAATGGATTTGGCAAATTGTATGGAATCTCATCCCGAGCACGCATGCGCACAGAGGAGTAATTCAGTTGCTTCACTCCGTCTGGCAGAGAAACAAAATTGAAAATCATTCCAAACAGAAACAGGAAACTTACTGTTTCTAGGGATGTCATGAAGGACACAAACAAGAGGCACGAATAATGAATCAATGTAACATGTTAAGTGCCATGCCAGCAACCCTCTTCTGGTGAAACTGCCTAAATCAAGACTCTGCTCACATTCACTCTTTTATTCCTCTTTTTTTCCAGCCTCTGGAACAAACTCCCACACTCTCTTCAATTCCACTGCTCCCTCCAGGTCTTTAAAACAACTGTTCACCACCATCTGTTATTTCCCCCCCATCCAAAACCTTGATCTTTTCTGTCCCCATTAATACAACCCAAATCCACCTCTTTCAATCCCCGACTTCATTCCTGAAATTCCTCGTAGTATCAATTTGTTGTATACAGTGTACCCCTTCCCTCCCCCCTCCCCCCCCCCTTAGCCATCTCCCTCCCACAGATCTCCCGTTGTCCCTGTTGTCTACTGTTGTATTTGTGTGCTTCCCTCTCTCTCCCCATCTTGTCTCCCCTTCCCTTTATTATGTTTTATGTGTCCGTTTATGATTCTTGTGTTTTATGTGCTAATGTATGTTTAATGTGCTAGCTCTTACACAAGCCTCGATGTTGTATACAAAAAATAAATAAATTCAGGTGGTGTAAAAGACGGTGCATAAGCGGCGGTAAACTTTCACAATTTTTTTTTCTACGACCTTTAAAAACCTTCATTTTACGTCAATTGGATTATATACTTCAACACCCTGGAACA
Organism: Myxine glutinosa; assembly: GCF_964187855.1. Lineage (NCBI taxonomy): Eukaryota > Metazoa > Chordata > Myxini > Myxiniformes > Myxinidae > Myxine > Myxine glutinosa. Next base: position 61,180,103 of record NC_136273.1, on the reverse strand, counting down.
CAACTCACTTTGTTGGGACTTTCAAAACATTCAGTTTATCAGTACTTAAACAATTTATGACTGCATTTTGCGCCGTCTCGACCAATCAGAATTTCCGCTCGTGCTCTCAGCGTTGTGGAACATCGAGATTCAGACAAATCTCGGCCCTGTACGAAATATAGATCGTGCTTGGAAACGCAAAGCAAGAGCTGAAAAGACCCTTCCCATGCATGTCCTTTTTCTTAACACTGTGTAGGGTAAGGTGTTCGATGAACTCTTGTTAATAATGGCAAAAAAGATATTCATTCGAAAAATGATTTAAAAAAAGAAACAAGGTATGTCGTTCAGACAACATTTTGTTACTCCTTTGGTAATAAAAACTTGTTCAAACCAATCAGCCAAGTCAAAGTGCAAGTCCAAAGAGTATAATAAGCATTTCCTTATTGAATTACGAGAGTAAAATGTAACGAAAGGCACGTCCTGAATGCTCAAATCAAGCATTTATCCAAACTTCAATCAGTGCACTTTGATGTCGATAACAATTAAGAGCAAGGTACAAATGTAGAGTCAATAATCTGTAGATTATTCACCCGTATTGACAAGTTAGACTGATTAGCAATTGTCCAGGGCCCCAATAAGTTTCTTATCGAAGACAATCGGTGTTGCTATGACGTCACAATCTGCTGGATATGATGACGTCGTGAGCTCCTTAATCAGGGAAACGAACTTGCATGGTGAGTTAGATTAGTTACTCGATAGAAGCACCAGTACAACTTCAATAGTTTGAGTGAGCCTTTCTATACTCATGACCGAGTCCGTGTACCTGTATGAGGTATCAAGCTGAACCTGTTGAGTTTCGACACGACTGTCGGCACCACCGGCAGCAAAATCTGCGACCTCTTTGACCATTTCCGGAATATTTTCGGGCCAAGGGTTCCAGAATATTGTTTAGTTAGCAAGCGGCTTGCTTGATTCATAGCGCTCAAGCAAGCACTCCAACGGAATGGAATGCTCGTCACCGCTTAACAAAATGACGGTCTCCATGTAAATGCTGTAGTGGTACTCGAGCAAATGCTGTCCGGGCCGTCGTTTTCAGTTTTATTCGATCCACTTGTAACAACTTCCCAAACGAATTTATTGTGTTCGTAGCGGCTACAAAGTACGAGGTAGAGGGAAAAAATAAAAATATAAAAATGGCGGGTTAGAAGGGGGAACCCCAGGCCACGTTTATCTATAGACCTTGAATATGCTCTTTGTGAAGGGGTGGATTGGAGGGGTTTTCCATGTTTGAAGCTTTCAAATAATTATGGCAAAAAGAATAAGTAACAATAAATAAAAATGAACTGCACGTTTAAATATCGTCCGATGTGACAGTACAATTGAACAAATGTGCGCCAATCGTTTGGAATCCGAATACGGCGGCCATTTTGCTTCAATAAATGGTCGCATTACATGAGCTAGCGGCTCGTTTACCACTTGCCAGGCACCCCCTCGTCGCTTCCTCCAATTGCGAAGCGGCTTGCAAAGCGGTTGATACAGAACGGTTGGCTTGGGAAGCGATAGCAAGCCGTTAACATAACACACCCCAGGCTTTCTCCTTCTCTTCTAACCCACCATTTTTATTTGGGGGGGGGGGGGGTCCTCCCCCAGGAAATTTTTAAAAATTGATCGTCAGAAACGCCATTTCGTGCGTTCTTGGAAGTTTCTGCAGTTCCTTGTGTCATGAAATTGTGACCAAGTCTGAACCCAGGTGACAATGCAACTTCTGTCCACTGCGCCGCAGTTATAAGAATTCTGACATCCAGTGTAATGATCATTCCTGTGACATTTATTGTATGTTATGTAGGTGCTTAGATAGATGTTACATTCAACCACTTTGTTTGAGGCTTGCTTGTGCTCGTTTGTAAATCCATTACTGATTCAGATGAATGCTGAATATTGATATGATGTTCGCTGGTTTTCTTTACAGGAATTGCTAGGGATCTATTTCGATTAAACTCACGAACTGAGCCAATGTTGGAACTCTAGTTTTACAACAATTAATCGAAATGCATCTCTTGTCTTGAACGCGATCGTCATGACTCACAAGCTGATACATGTACCGATCTTCGGAGCGGACCCTCAAGCGCCGGACTCATCTGCACAGCTCCAGCACTGGCTACGTCTAATGACAAGCCACCTGGCAGCCCAGTTGGACCTCCCGGACGAGACCAAGCTAGCTGTTCTTAACCACGTCTCCCATTCCGTCTACGCGTACATTTCTCAGTGCGTCACATTCGCTGCCGCTGAAGCAGAACTATGTCGAATCTACATTAAGACTCGGAGTGTGGTCTATACTCGCTACCTGCTCGATTCACGACGACAGGACCCTTCGGAATCCATCGACCACTTCGTCCAGGATCTCCGTCGTTTAGCGAAGGGCTGTACAACTGCAACTCGGACGCACGAACATGTGTGACGATTTGATGCGTGATTCTTTTGTCTTGGGGATTCACTCGCCGATAATACGTCAAAGATTGCTGGAAACGACCGATCTAATGCTGGCAAAGGCTCATGAGTTGGCACTCATGTACTATGAAGCGCAGACACAATCGGAAGCGTACGGACGCCCGTATGTCACTGCGGGGATAACTGCTGAGCGACCGGCGAGTGCTGCTACGTCGGAGCGAACGGATGCTGAACCTCCGCTGGAATCGGGGACAACTGACACTCGCGATGCTTCAGGCACGAGCGTGACAGCCGCTGCTGCTGCCGCTCCATCTGTCGGGAGTAACGCGAAATGCTTTTTCTGTGGAAACGGGAATCATTTGAGGTCAGTTTGTCCAGCCCGTGAAGCGACGTGTCACTCGTGCTCTCGAAAAGGTCATTTTGCAAAGGTATGCCGATCGTCGCGAGGCCGGCGAACTCGCTCGACATTGTCCGTGATTCTCTCACCGCCCAAGGCACAATTGGCACCCCGCGCGATCTTGACTAGGATCATCTTGCCGACCGAGAGACAATCGGCGCGTCGCGCGTCTCGAGCGACCATGACTGGGATCCTTTCATCGCCTGGGGCTCGATTGGCTCCACACTCGACGCTGGTCGGCGTCAGGCCCACGCGTGTGGCTTGATCGCCCCCTCTGGATGACTTGTCAACTACCGGGCCGTCTGGACTGTCCAACGCTGTTATTCCAGTTATGATTGAGGGACAGATGGCTAACGCCTTGATCGACACGGGCTCTACTGATAGCTATGTCGACATGCAACTCATCCTGATGTATGGCTGGCCGATTCTCGGGACAACACGCCGCATTTTCATGGCATCCCAAGCTCTTTGGTTGCGTACCAAAGACGAATGCCGACTGAAGCTAGTGATTAATGGCCAAATGTTTCCGGATGTGCATTTAATGGTCTTACCAACGTTATGTGCCAAAGTATTGCTCGGACACGATTTTCTCCATCGTCATGGTCGGTCAGAAATGGAATTTGGTGGTGACAACACTCTTTCTGTGTGTGCTCTGGCCAGGATGGAAATTGAACCCCTGTCGCTGTTTCCCAATTTGACTCCTGACTGTACCCTGGTTGCCGTTAAATCGCGACTCTACTCACGTGCTGACATGCAATTTATTGCTGAGGAGACTAGTTGTCCTCTAAAGGAGGGCATAATCGAAACTAGTCGATCACCTTGGAGAGCTCAAGTATTGGTAGTCCAGACCGAAACTGATCGCAAACGCATGGTAATCGACTACTCGCAGACGATTAATCGGTTTACTCAATTGGCTGCCTACCCGCTCCCAGGATTCGATTCCCTGGTCCGACAGGTGGCACTACTCGGTATACAGCACTTTAGATCTCTGAAGCGCGTATCATTAGATTCCCATTGCGGAGGCCGATCACATCTATACCGGGTTTGAATCCGGCAGAGGTTGTACCAGTTCACACTATTGCCTTTTGGAGTCACAAATGGGGTTCATGCTTCCAAAGGGCCATAGATGACATAATTGCTAAGGAACACTTAACAGATGTCTTCGTTTACCTGGACAACCTAATGGTTTGTGGGTACGACCAAGCTAATCATGATGCGAATCTGCAGCGCTTCCTCAAGGTTGCGCGACAGTACCGGCTGACTCTGAGCGAGGCCAAGTGTCCCTATTCAGCTCGAACAATAGACCTCCTGGGGTACACCATGACCCAGGGCACTATCACCCCAGACAAAGAGCAACTGCGACCCTTGCTCGACATGGCCCCACCACATGATCGTGCTTCTTTGAAGCGTGCCCTCGGGCTTTTTGCACCTTATTCAAAGTGGGTCCAAAACTTTTCTGAAAAGCTCCATCCCCTTGTGGATTGCAAAGTGTTCCCCATGTGTCATGCTGCCAAAATCGCTTTCCATGGCCTGAAGTCAGACATTGCTGGCGCCGCTGTGTCGTCCATAGATGAAAACAAGCCCTTTGTTTTGGAAAGCGATGCGTCAGACCACGCAATAGCTGCCACGCTCTCTCAAGGAGGGCAACCTGTGGCCTTCTTTTCGAGGACTCTCTCCTCCGCAGAGAAACGTCATTCGTCTGTCGAAAATGAAGCGTACGCCATAGTTGAGTCTATTAGGCGTTGGAGGCCATATTTGCTTGGCAAACGTTTCGAGGTCATTACTGATCAGCAAAGCGTCGCTTTCATGTACGACACGCGCCATGCCCAGCGCATTAAGAACAAGAAAATCACTCGGTGGAGAATAGAATTAGCAGATTATTGCTGCACCATCAAGTATCGCCCGGGGCGGGATAATCTCGCAGCGGGCGCATTATCACGACCAGCAGTGTGTGCGAGTCTCACCTTCTTTGAGGATCTGCGTGTTCTTCATGAAATGTTGTGCCATCCCGGTGTGACTCGATTAGCTCATTATGTGCATAGTCGCAAGTTGCCCTACTCGGTTGAGGACGTTCGCCAGCTATGCCGCACTTGTTCCGTTTGTGCTGAACTCAAACCTCGTTTCTACAAACCACAGATGGGTACACTGATCCAGGCCACTCGGCCGTGGGAGAGATTGGCTATGGACTTCAAAGGGCCCCTACCGGCTTCGTGTCTACCTGCTAGTCCTGGCCTACCGGCTTCGGATAGCTCTCGCTACCTTCTCGCGATAGTTGACGAGTTCTCCAGATTCCCTTTTGCTTTCCTGTGCAGCGATATGTCTGCTGTGACGGTTATCCGGTGTCTGAAGATTTTGTTTTCCATGTTCGGGAATCCGGCCTACGTGCACACCGATCTAGAGTCCCTTTATAGAGAGAGTAGCGACAACTAACGATTTGACGCCATTTTGAGTCCATTCAGTGTGGAGCCGCCGTATGGCGCTAGTGCATTGAACCGTGTATTCCATTATGTTCTCTATGTATGAGAGATGGGAATGGTCTTTTCCATGTTGATAATGAACAAATTTAGTGAAGATGACAAAATAGAAGATTTATGACAACTAAGAGCCATATGATAAAGAAGAAAATCACAGAGCTGGTTGTGATTTAACAGTCACAGACATTTAGAACCATGACAAAGAAGGAATGAACTAGACAGGTTCACGTGCTGCTTATTTCAGCCTCATTTTAATTTCAGGGAGGCGAGAGCGAGACTCGAACTCTCACCTCCCTGCTTATACATGTACATGTACAATACAATGTTAAGAGTTATCTTTGTATTTCTGCAGTTGTTTGACCTTGTTTATCGTGTGTGGGTATATATTTGTGTTTGTTTAATTTTCATATTTAAATTATTAATCTAAACTTTGCTGCATGTTGCCGATCATATATTAATCCCACCAAAAATAGATTAGCCCCCCTACCCCCGGCCCCCTCTTTCCCTCTCTCCCTCTCTCTCTCTCTCTCTCTCTCTCTCTCTCTCTCTCTCTCTCTCTCTCTCTCTCTCTCTCTCACACACACACACACACACACACACACACACACACACACACAATCTCTAATACATATACAAATTACATATTTACAATCACACACACACACACATACATGCATGTGCTAATGCACACACATACAAATTATAAATTGAAAGTCACACACACAAACACAAGTTAATGTCCTCACACATTCAAATCAACAGAGACAAATACATACATTCAATGCATGCCCCCCCCCCCCCCTTTCTCAGTTGTGGCATACAACTGTATCACTGGCATGAATTGGTTTCTAGCAAATTCTTTCTGAAGCGTCATTGAAAATTTTGAATGACAATAATCCTATCTTCCATGTGAAAGTACAAAAAATAAAACTTATTTTATTATTTGTTTTACGAAGGTCTCAGAGACCATTGTGAAAGGCTTTGAACTCATTTACGATTAATACTCAAACCGTGAACCTGTAACCTTCCACTTTTATAGCAAATTACATAATTTTGTTAAAAACAAAGCATGTCATTCACTTGTTGGAGTACTAACTACCACAGGCAGGAAAGTGCCTTTAGCAGAGGGCATTGGTACATGTATATAAACAACAATTTGTAAGTTTTGATTCATGTACCTCAAAACAGAGTATACAACTATACATGCTCAAATTCTCGTCATTCATAAAGAGCTCCTTTGCGAGATATTCATACAGTACATTTATTTAATTTGCCAAAATGCCCGTGTGCGTGGGTTAGAACAAACATATCGTATTGGTAACCGTCACATGTGGATAAGTTAACCGTGACATGTGAATAAGATAACCGCGACATGTGAATAAGGTAACCACTACATCTTCCCCTTCAAGTGCTAATTAATCCACGAGCAATGGATAACAAGCCTGTAAAGCCAAAGCAAAGGCCAGTCTCACTCGCAGCACACAAATATATGCATATGGGACCATTACCACCATCACACTGACCTGGCAGAGAACTGACGAAGAAGTTACTTTCCATCCAACACGACTGACTCTGTTCTCCCAGACTTTCCGTCTTTTAGCATCTGATGGAAATCTATACATCTTGAATCCCTTCTCCGTTCTATTTGTGCACCCACAGGTGCTACAACCTGTCATTTTGTCGTAAAATCGATGTAAAACACGAATGAGAATGCTGCGTACAGCGGGAACGTTAAAACGCTGACCGATATGCGTCCGATCCTGATCCTGTCCACGATGGACTCAAAATGGCTCCACGCAATCACGTGACTAGATTTTTCTGGACCCTCTATGTCGCAACTCTGTATATAAAGGGACTCTACACCGATCGAGGTGCTGTGTTTCTGTCCCAGTATGTGAGAACCTTTTTGCTCCAGCGAAACATAGCTTCGAGCTATACTACTCCATACAGGCCACAGGCGAACGGTCAGGTGGAAAGATTTAATGGCATTATATTTGAAGGCCATTACTCTGGGCCTTAAGTCCCGCAGACTAGGACTGGACCGATGGACCTGGATGGTACACGGGGCGTTAAGCTCGATCAGGACTTTGTTGTGCACCGCTACCAATCAAACCCCTCACGACCGTCTGTTTCGTTACACGTGCCGTTCAGGTGGTATCCGACCTTTGCCGGGCTGGCTAGCTGAGCCCGGACCGGCTTTCCTCAAATGGGCGGTTCGCCAAAGTAAATATGACCCGCTCGTCGACAAGGTTCATATCCTCCAAGCCAATCCCAAGCACGCTCGAGTGCTGCTGCCAAATGGACGCGAGTCTACAGTTTCGGTGCGTCATCTTGCTCCGTGCGGGGATACTGTGCGGCCGGAACTCAGCCCGGGGGATCCGTTGATGGGGAATTCACCGTCAATCTCGCCCCCGCCCGACCTGATCGGCATTGAGGCGCCGCCGCCGTCACCCGAGATAGGCGGTTATCCCGATGAGGGGGAATTCGGACTCGCGGCTGAAGCTCCTGACGCCTATCGAACTCGCGCCGGAAGAGAAATTCGCTGTCCCGATCGCTATGGCTGGGATTGACATGAATCGCTGCTTTATGTAACCATCTGCTAACTGAAATTTTCTATACTGCTATATAGCTTGCTCGCTTGATTCTCACCACGCGGGGTAGTGTAGTTTTAACGCCGGGGAGAATGTCATGAAATTGTGTCCAAGTCTGAACCCAGGTGACAATGCGACTTCTGTCCACTGCGCGGCAGTTATAAGAATTCGGACATCCAGCGCAATGATCATTCCTGTGACATTTACTGTATGTTACGTAGGTGCTCAGATAGATGGTACGTACAACCACTTTGTTTGAGGCTTGCTTGTGCTCGTTTGTAAACCCATTACTGATCCAGATGAATGCTGAATATTGATATGATGTTCGCTGGTTTTCTTTACAGGAATTGCTAGGGATCTATTTCGATTAAACTCACGAACTGAGCCAATGTTGTAACTCTGGTTTTTACAACACCTTGTGTTCTTCCCTGGTCCAACAGTTCAACAGATTCGCGATGACTAATGGTCAGATAGAGGAACTGGTGAAACTACTTGCCCAGCTGTTCCTTCTGCTATAAATTGAAGAATTTTGTATGTGTGTGTGTGTGTGTGTGTGTGTGTGTGTGTATGTGTGTATGTCTGTGTGTTTTTGTGTGCGCATGTCTGTGGTGTGCATGCGTGCAGCATGTTTTTGTGTAGTTCTACTGGAGCTTTCTGATCTGGAATGTCTGATTTGTGTAGTTCTCGCGAAATGATTGTTATGATCTCCTGAGTTAATTAGGCTAATTAACTTCAAAGAATCCAGAAGAATTCCCATGTTTCTAAACGCACGCCATGTTAAGGTGTATAGAGCAATTTAATAGGTGCTGGGCAAAGCCCGGCACCGCCATGCGCCCAGGTTGTGAAGCTCAAGGCAGGGGGTTCTCCCCACAAAAGAGATCAGATAGGACAATGGAATGTGAATTATTTTATTAATCGTAAATTATGCTATTTTGGAATAGACGGCGCTTGTGTTTCTGAATGAAAATGTCACACACATCATGTGGGGAGATGGTGAAGTAATGGTGTATGTTCATGAGGGCCACAGATGCCATCCGACTTTCTCCCATGGAATATCTTAGGTAGGTCTTCAGATGACGCAGGCAAGAAAATGAGCGTTTGGCCTCACAGGAGCCGACAGGGAGGGTGCATCCAATGTGGAGTAGGACTTTGATGGATGGAAATTCGTCTCCATCTACTGCGCAGAAACAATCCATGAATGTGCTTGGATGCGTGTCGTTGGGCTTCCTTCTCCAAAACATCTGCCAGTCTCTAAGCTCATTTATCAGTCCTGCGGGATGTTCCATGTCATTTTTCCAATGCAATAGCTTCTGATGTAGGGCTGGAATGTCGCAGGTATCGGCGATTATTGCAGATGGCATCAGCAGAAACAGATCGCTACCTTCCCGATTTTCAGCACAGAATCGGGTGTCCATTTCCTGGCTGAGGTGGTCGAGAAATGGAATGCACATGTTTCTGAAGTAGAAGAGCAAGGGAGTATTGGCGGCAGTGTTTGGACGATGGATTTGTCGTTTTACAACTCTCGGCATTGTGACATCACCTCCTACAGATCCTATCATGGCCTCAGCGTGATCGAACCAAAGAGAGAATTCAGTTTCAGCATTTGACCGTAGTTGAGTGAGTGTGTCCTTCTTGTTGTCAATCATAGAGTGTGCCTCCAGCACATCCATGCCATTGCGTTGCAGATGGGGGGGGGGGGGGGGGGGGGGGGGGCGGGGGGTGCGCTCCCCCTGCACACTCCTACTGGATCGAAAGCGGGGGGTGCATACCCCCTGCACCCCCCCCCCCCCGGATCCGCCCCTGCCTCCAAGGTAGCAGAACCTATCTACAACTTTGAGTGGTGTCATCGATGATGATGGAAGGGATGGTGTACGCACCTTCTGATATAGCCTCGGTCTTCTTGAGGCTGATCATAAGGCCATAGCGACGAGCAGATTGCACAATGGAGGTGAAAGCAAATAGCATGTCTTCGAGATTATGACTGAAGTGTGCACAGTCATCTGCGAAAAGTCGATCATGGAGCAGCATTTCTGTGATTCTCGACTTGGCCTTCCAACTGAAATTAAAGATACTACTGTTGGTGTGAAACTCAATCATTACTCCCCGGGTACAATCTTTAAAGGCATCATGAAGCATAGAGGAAAACATAATGTTAAATAATACGGGAGCTAGGACACAGCCTTGCTTTGTGCCGTTTGTAACAGGAAATGACCCAGAAGTGCATCCACTGCCCCTCACATGAGCAACCATGCCAAGGTGGAAGGATCTGATGATGTTGATCAACTTAGTGGGACAGCCGACTTTGTACAGTAGCTTCCACAGTCCTTCTCTACTGACCAGATCAAACGCATTCCTAAGGTAGACAAAGACCATGTATAGATCGTGATGTTGTTCTCTGCTTTTTTCCTGAGGTTGACGAGCAGAAATAATCATATCGGTCATGCCCCGTCCAGCAAGAAAGCCCCATTGGCTTTCTGGGGGTGATGGTGTTGACAATTGTTGGTAACATGCGATTAAGAATGATGCAGGCAAGTATTTTCCCAGCATGAGATAGTAGGGCCACACCAGCGTAGTTCGCGACACATGACCCATCACCTTTGCATTTCTACAGGGCAACAATCGTGGCATCTTTGAAGACCAGGAGTACTGACTTCACTCCAGATGGCATTGTAGAGTTGGGTCAATAGGTTGAGGAAGTTGGCACATTGTGTTTTATGTGATAATGTATGTTTAATGTGCTAGCTCTTACACAAGCCTCGATCTTGTATACAAAAAAAAAAAAAATTAAGGTGGTGTAAAAGACAAAGATCACAATTTTGTTTTTCTACGACCTTTAAAAACCTTCATTTTATGTCAATTGGATTACCTCCACTTGAACCTCAGAGGTTCAATCAGACTTGAAAACTTGAAAACCTCAGAGGGGATACCATCATCACCACGAGCATTTCCAGATGACATCTCTTTGATGTCTCTGGTGGTCTCTATTTTGGTCGGATGGTGGGCAAGGTCTGCTCATATTGGCCGCTGGGGAAGAGAGTCAATGGCCACGTCTGAGATGGAGGAGGGGCAATTGGGGAGACCCTTAAAGTGTTCAGCGTTGTGCTCCAGGATCTTGTTCGGATCTGTGATTAGGTGCTGGCCAGCTGAGCTACGGAGTGTGGCGATACCAAGAGAAGATGGTCCTAGACAGCCTTTAAACCAGCATATAAGCACTTGAAATTCGTTGTATCTGCTACCTCCGGAATTTCTTCCGCTCCTGCTGCCCACCAGCTGTCTTTCATGTAACGTAGTCTTGATTGTGTGAGTTGCAGGGAAGAGGAGTGTTTGCTTGCTGAGCCTCTGTCATCAATCCAGCAAAGATGAGCCGCATGCACGGAGTTCAGTAAACTGTTTATCTGGGAGGCGTTCTCATCAAACCAATCTTTGAGTATGCTTAACGAATGGGAATGTCAGAAGCTGCCCTGAAGGTGATGTCTTGTAAAATGGCCCATCCCACTTCAGCATTGGTAGTATGTATACCCAATTGTTCCAAGGTGGCATTGAGATGATTCTGAAGCTGCGATTGCACGTCGCTGTACGTACATAGAGATACACCTTTGTGTTTTTCTTGAGCCATAAAGTCACAACTCGAGCTTGCTGATAAAGACAGGTTATTTGATTACTGGCAGAACAGGGACGACTGAAAGCAGGACCAGGCTGCTATGTGGTTCGATGACGACACTTTCCACCAGCAGGAGTTAAATTGGGAAAGCAGGAACAGGATTCACGTCGTCGTTCGATGTGCTCACTGGCACACGATGATAAGGTCGTGAGTTTCTTATTTAATCAACCACTCGAGGCGATTGGCGTCCACAAGACAAGTTAGCAAAACCGGAATTGTAAAAGTGAGGCTTCCCACATCTTGCCAGGTATGGAGCTCGCAGTTGGAATAATGCTGGACATCACGAGGAAGAGTTAGATTTGCCTTCAATACACTCATGAAAGGTGATCTTGTTTATGACACTTTAATTAAATGCTTGTAATAGTTATTAAACTTGCAAACTTTTACAATGTTCAATTCCATTTACAATACTTCAAGATCAGGAACTTTCAGCCTCATGTATTCATAGACTCAATGCTTTTATTTAATCAGTCATTTTCTCCTCTTCGTCGTTATTCTTCCCTTTAAGAATGAGCTCTGACCTTCTACGCCTCTTCACTGCATATAAAACCTATTTTGAGGCCAACTTCAAACCAAGTACCAACACAGTTTATAAATACGTTTCTTGGCTCCATACAAGGTCAACAAAATTTATAAACACTAACAGGTGGATCAGAGGAATCTCGCAAACATCCTTGTTCTTTAAGCTGTTGTTCCTCACTTCTTCCCTTTTGATCTTCTTCCTCTTATTCTGGTAAGTATTTCTTGGGGTCTCCAGGAAAAGGAAGTGCAGGAGCTTGGTTCAGATGACCCATGAAGAAGATGCTAAGAGTCCCCAGCAGGATAAGAACACTCATGACACAGAAGCAAATCCGATCGATGACTTTTCCCATCATTATCCAGTCGTCGCTCACCTGTCCGAGAGAGGGGGACAACAACGCCATGTTCACAGCCATTGCACTCATGTTCTGTCTGCTTGTGCTCACTTGGGCACGTTGAACATCCTCGTATCTCTTTTGAAAACAGTAGGCAGGGAGGGATGGGGAAGGGGTTCAGCAGAAGTGCTATACAGAAGTAAATTTGAAGACACTTACACTGTCAAAGTCGTTTTTTTCTCGGCGACATTCAGAGATGTACTTGCAAGCTGCTACCGATGCCTTCACCTCCGCCGAGGCCTGAGACAGGCTGTGGTAGCCGCCATTTTCAAGCCTGTTTCCTGCAAAATAATTTCATTAACTCGCATAATCATCAAATCCACAATCATATGATCATGATTGGGTTGAATTTTTCATATTGGTGAAATAATTTTCTGCCGCACATCCTCTTGTTCGCAGAGACACTGAGCTCGTGTGTAGTTCGGCCATGGCCCGACAGAGAGAAGTAACGATCCATGAGCGACCATTGCATCAAAGACCCTTACCAGGATGCGTTGAAGACATGAGGTCCTTCCTATGCCTCTGCCTTTCAAACATCAGTTCACTGCGAGGAGTTTTCATCATGTATTCCTCAGCCTTTGCCATGAGTCGCAATGACGATCTGCGTCTCCGTGGCATCGTGCCATCCTCCGTCTGTGAGGTGGTCTCTTCATTCTCCGTGTCCTGGACGAGGCGCAGCAGTGGTGGCAGGAAATCGATGAAGATCTGAGATGTGAATAAAGGTTTAAGGTGGACGGGGTAGAAGGAGAAGAATGAACCTCAGCATCCTTTGAATGTCCAAAATAAATACAAATGTACAAGGAATCATTCAGGCATAATTATACGCATACTTGTCTGATTCTTGCAGACATTCTGTGAGTGCTCTGTGTCCTGAGAGACACGTTGAGAGAAATGACGCTGTTCGTCACAATTATGGTGACCACAACCATCTTAAACATGAGGTACCTGCAAACACAACATGTTCTGTATATCAACTGACTGTCATCCAGGTATTTCACAGGCATGGTGATTCATTAGAGGGCCGTGGGTCACTGTCATGGATATTAAACTAGGTGGCCCATCTGCCGGAATTAGTTGGCGGGTGTTAAAGATCCCATGGTGTCCTTCATGAAGAGTAGGCGAGCTATCGCCAGCACCAGGAACATATCGCAAATTCCTATCCTAACCTTTGTCGAACGTCAGGCTTTGCCAGGCAGTCCGTCACAGGCTTGAGCCAAACTTCGCAATAACGTGGGCCAATAGCGGTCGTTAAAGAAGAAGAAGAAAATTTGTAATAACAGCTTCCTGCTTTCTGCCTTCCCACGTGACTAACCGCCAGTTTTGGTTTGCACAAAAAACCGAGGCCAATTCCTTCCTTCCGCGGCTGTTCGTCCATACACCGCTTATCATTGATTCATGAACCATACACCGCTTCAATCCATTAACTTTGTATTCACTACTACAACAACAACAACAACAACAACAACAACAACAGGCATTTTACGGCCATTTTCCCTGCCAGAGCGGTTTGTATTCACGACATTGGGATTCAAGTGTTATGGTCATATTTACTATATTATTATGATTACTATTACGAAAACGATACTCCTGAAACGATACACTACTGCATTAAGAAATCTGGGCTTAATTTGTCCGAAGCGGTCCGAAGGGTAGGCATAAAGCCTAAGGCCTATATGTAACCTTTTGTTGCAAGAGATGTAACACCGATGCTTTCGATATTTGATGGTCATTTTAACAATCGGTTTGTTTGTGTTTTACACTGAATGAAGAACGTAAGGGTAGAGCATGGGGATTGTGATATATGACAGGTTCGACAATATGTTCGGCCTGAACGAAATTGGAATAAAAATGGCGGTGTGTGGAGAGTCAGTCGCCGTACTGTCGTAATGACATCAGACGTAATCACATCACCTTGTCATGTGACCAGATCCTCAGCTCTGATTGGTATATGTTTGAGGGGATATACATACATACATACATACATACATACATACATACATACATACATACATACAGATGGACAAACACTGTTCTAGACGGCTTTGCACTAGGGCCACACAGTAAAAAATATTTTGGCTGCTTGTGTAGCCATTCGTGCACCGCCTCTTGGACCTCTTCGTCGGATCGAAAGTGGTTCCACCAAGTGCCTCTAAGTGGCCCAAAGATGTGGTAATCTGAAGGGGCGAGGTCTGGCGAGTAGGGTGAATGAGGAAGACACTCAAAATGCAGGTCCTCGAATGTTGCAGCTGTAGCGCGGGCAGTATGATGCCAAGCATTGTCATGCTGCAGCAAAACACTGGTAGTGAGTAGTCCACGACATTTTGATCTGCTTGCTGGTTGCAGATGATTTTTAAGGAGGTCGCAGTATGATGCACTGGTGACTGTGGTCCTTCTGGGCATGTAGTGCTCTACAAGTGGGCCTCGGCTATCCCAGCAGAGCGTCAGCATCACTTTTCCAGCGGACGGCTGTGTGCGGAACTTTTTGGGCTTCGGTGAAGTTGAATGGCGCCACACTCTTTGCTTGCCCTCTTAATTTCTGGCTGAAAGTAGTGGACCCAGCTTTCATCCCCAGTCACTATGCGCTGTAAGAAAGCGTCGCCTTCTGTTTCGTAACACCGCAGAAGTTCTTCACATGTGTCTACTCGCCGTTCTTTCAGTTTGGGTGCAAGTTGTTAAGGCACCCACGTTGCAGACACTTTGCGGAACCCCATCACGTTGTGAATGATATGGTGTGCTGACCCATGGCTAATGTTAAATTCGGAGACCACTTCATGCAGCGTAACAGTTTTTCCTTAGCACGTGCACAACTCCTGCAACCATTTCTGCTGTGTCGGCTTTGTGAGGCCGTCCCGAGCGAGCAGCGTCTGCCACACTGGACACTCCACTTTTAAACTTCCTGTCCCAGTCGTACACCTGCTGCAGAGATAATCATGCGTCACCATATTGCATCTTCATTCTGCAATGGATTTCATGCTGCAGGTATCGAAGACAGTCCAGAGAAGCACACTAGCACTACTTTATGCACATGATGTCAGCGTCATGTCATAGGGTTAGTGTGCTTCTTCAGTTAAATTTAATATTCCTGACTGCAAACCTCCTAACTGTTGATGAGCAGGGCAGAGACAATGTGTCATTGTGGCAGGCGACACTTGTTGCTAACAGGTTGTGCAGCAATGGCTGGGGAGAGACTCAATCTGTGCCTTGCTTTCTTGTCAAGGCAGGGGGTTCAATCTGCGTTTATTAGCGGCTTAGATTGGTCACAAATAAACAATTTGCAGTATGTTGTCCTGATGATCCCATAATGAGGGCGAAATCGAGATCGACATATCTGGCTTTTATCTATTTGTGACCATAGAGCTTTAATCTCAGTCTGCAAAGACTTAAGTAGCACACGGATGC
Source organism: Myxine glutinosa (assembly GCF_964187855.1). Lineage (NCBI taxonomy): Eukaryota > Metazoa > Chordata > Myxini > Myxiniformes > Myxinidae > Myxine > Myxine glutinosa. The sequence goes on along the minus strand of NC_136273.1, from coordinate 61,164,240 downwards.
CTCCTAGTTTGGAGGTGATGTGTTGGTATAATGTATGCACGACAGCGTCATGTCATAGGGTTAGTGTGCTTTTTTAGTTAAAAATGAAATGTGTGTGTGTATATATATTGTTGCGAATATGGAATTTGGCCTCCATATCCGCTTGTAAATATTCCCCTATTTTCCCCAATACTCCCCAACTATCCCCAATCCCCCATTCCCTAGTCCCATTGTCTGTAAACAACAATCAGTAGAGCCGACCTTCCCCTTTTTCCCCCATTAAATGTCGTGCCCAGGTCCACCGCACCACACGTAGACCACTTTCGGACATCTTGCTAGTTATTCTTAGTCTATGTCAGTTAAGGCCTCGTTTCCATTAATTATGACTCTTCGTTGCACCAGAATGTGATTATATGGCACCAGTAGTGAGTTTAGGACCTTTCCCATACCTCCTCCCATCTTCTTCCCCGTCTACAACAACAGAGGGGCACGGCGCTGCGCGGGGGGGAGTGTGCGTCCTCCCACCGGCTCGGTTAGCCGCCATCGACAATGCGCTCCAGACAACGCGCTCCAGACCATGCGCTCCACGGGGTTACCACAAAGGGGCTCCTTGTCAGCTCCTCGTCAAGGGCGGAGCCGGTAACCCCCCCGCACGCACCCAATGAGAAGCAACGTGCCGATTCCACGAGGCGGAGCTAACGAGCCGAGGGCGTGTCACTCCCCGCCGGATATACGCGGCCCCGCGCCGGATGTGACGTGAGATGCGCCCCCAGCTTGAGACGAAAAGACGCCACCTCGAGCGCTGTGCAACCTTCCGCATCTCTGGACCGGACCGGGTCGATCCTGCCCTGAGCCCAGGTGCACCTGGAGCCATCGACAACCGCTTTCCTGCCATCAACCCCCGTGTGAGTCAGCCTTGTCCCGTTTACCTGTCGTCTGTTGGGAATAATATAAGATTGTGTCTAAGTGCTTGTCTTTCTATGTTGTACCTCTCGTCCCTGTAATCTGACCTTCCGAACGAATATAATCTCCTCCGGAGGTCTTGAGAACTGAACCCTGGGTGTCGTGTCATTTGAAACCCAGCCGTGTGTCCTTTTCCTTTATTGCCTTTATTGACCTAGCGCAGCGCGATTAGTCGACGTTCGGGTATAATCGGGTAACTTGTGCAGACGTGGTCATACCAAAACCGCTCGGTAAATAACATCCAAGCCACGTCTGTAACAATATATACAGTGCATTCAGAAAGTATTCAGACCCCTTCACTTTTTTCACATTTTGTTATGTTGCAGCCTTATGCTGAAATCGTTTAAATTCATTTTTTCCCTCATCAATCTACACTCAATACCCCATAATGGCAAAGAGAAAACAGGATTTTAGAAAGTTTTGCAAATTCATTAAAAATAAAAAACTGAAATATCACATTGACATAAGTATTCATACCCTTTGCTATGACACTTGAAATTTAGCTCAGGTGCCTCCCATTTCTCTTGATCATCTCTGAGATGTTTCTACACCTTGATTGGAGTCCACCTGTGTTAACTTCAACTGATTGGACATGATTTGGAAACGCACACACCCGTCTATATAAGGGCTCACAGCTGACAATGCATATCAGAGCAAAAACCAAGCCATGAGGTCGAAGGAACTGCCTGCAGAGCTCAGAGATGGGAACGTGTCGAGGCACAGATCTGGGGAAGCCTACAAAAAAATTTCTGCTGCATTGAAGGTTCCCAAGAGCACAGTGGCCTCCATAATTCTTAAATGGAAGAAGTTTGGAACAACCAGGACTCTTCCTAGAGCTGGCCGCCCGGCCAAACTGAGCAATCGGGGAAGAAGGGCCTTGGTAAGAGAGGTGAACAAGATCCCGATGGTCACTGGCTGAGCTCCAGCGATCCTGTGTGGAGATGGGAGAATCTTCCAGAAGGACAACCATCACTGCAACACTCCACCGATCTGGGCTTTATGGCAGAGTGGCCAGACGGAAGCCTCTCCTCAGTGAAAGACACACGAAAGCCCACAGAATCTTGTTTCTCACAGTCTGAGAGTCCTTTAGGTGCTTTTTTGCAAACTCCAAGCGGGCTTTCATGTGTACAAATATACAAATGTACAAGTGTGTGTGTGTGTGTGTGTGTGTGTGTGTGTGTGTGTGTGTGTGTGTGTGTGTGTGTGTATGTATTATACATGTGTGTGTGTATGTGTATATGTGTATATGTGTGTGTGTGTGTGTGTGTGTGTGGGTGTCATGTGTATGTGGATGTATATATGTGCATATATATTTGTGTGTGTATGTGTATGTATGTGTGTGTGTATGTGTGTGTTTGTGTGTGTGTGTGTGTGTGTGTGTGTGTGTGTACGCACATGCATTCACATGTTACCAGAAGTAACTATATTGTGTAGATTACATCATTTGCGGATCTGATAAATTGTCTGTAACCATTTTGTAAAACTGAATTTGCAGCAACTAAATGAAGATGTCCAAATGTCACACACGTCCATGCCCGTGGGATTCCCATGGGTGACCCCACTAGTATATGTGTCAGAATTATGAACGAGGTACAAATCCCAAAAAACACACATTCATTGCTTTAAACCTATATAACTTTGTCCCAAATGTTCTGAATTAGTACATTTAGGTGTCATCTTGTAGAACACAATCACGGCTTTCAGAAAATGTATAGTTTTATATGCTTCTTAAAATCAATTATCTACATGTTATAAGCCTCTGAACCTCAAAAAATGGTGAAAAAGGGCATTTTAAAAGTATTTCGTTACCCTTCAAAGCCATGCATTCATTATAAAAGCCTTTTTCAGATACTTTTCACAGCTGGAATAAAAGTAGATCTATATAACTACTCTACTGAATGTGTTTTTGTGTTACTCATGTCAGTTCCTGAGTCACAGCTCCTCCTCATATAGGATGAAGCAGATGAACCGTAACGTAAGAGATATTTATATAAGCCCTGTTTTACACATATCAGGGTGTTCCATAGTTCTTCTTTAGGGCGCAACAAACAGCACTTATACGTATGTATTAACTCTGTAAAAATCATTGACCTCCTTTGTTTCTCTGAGACACAACAAGCTTGAGTGTGAATTTAGAAACCATAACGGTCTCTTACGTTACGCATCGGTCATGCTCCCTGTAAGCCAGGTAAGTGCATATCGAAGTGAAATATACCATCAGACCATCACATTAGCTTGAATTATATGCCATTTCAAAAGATCGGAACGCTTCTGGTGCGTTAAGTACGCAAAACTAGCCGAAACAGCATCTTCGGGAAGAAGAGGAAGGAATTCATATATCTTATTTTGGTCTCTTACGTTATGCTAACAAGGAAGGGAAACTTTGACCATGAATAAAAACGGAACCTCTGGGCCGATCGGTGTCAGTTTGGCTGCGTTTGATAGCCCAGGCTTAGGGCTTTAAGGATATCAAGGTGATTTTTAGCTATTCCAAAAAAAAAAAATTGACCCCTGGGAGGCCCAAATGTACCTCGTTCAAAATTCTGACCCATATATATATATACTAGTAAAAAAAACCCTCAAATCTGACGGGTTGGAACAGTTTATTCGACGGTGCAGCCTTGTGAGCGTGTCAAATCTGAAGCCTCGGCCTTGTGTCAGGTGTGCTTATATCTCCATCATTTATTAGATATCCTCCAGACGTAAATGAACACTCCTTTTACACTGCGTGCATTGCACATCACGTGCAGCGAATTTCACGTGCATCATGAACCTCCCTGTGCCTTGTATTTATTGTTATTTTAAAAAACGCTTCTGTACACCGCCCTTGAGGCTCAGTTTGCATGCCACCATCTACAATTCCAATAGAAGAGACATAATTACTCCTTTATTGAAAATGTTTTTCGAGTTTGTTTTATCCCCCAAAATAGACGAAGTGAACACCTATTCGTTGAAAAAGATTGACCTTTAAAACCTACCCTTAGGGGAGACATCATTCCAAACACACAAATTAACATTGTTTTTTTTATATCGTGGATGTATATATATATATATATATATATATGTATGTGTGTGTGTGTGTGTATGTGTGTGTGTGTGTGTGTGTGTGTGTGTGTGTGTGTGTGTGTGTGTGTGTGTGTGTGTGTGTGTGTGTGTGTGTGTGTATTTACCCACTTGGCAATAAGAGGTACGTTGAGAGAGGTTTGTGGAACCTTTTGAGCAATGAGGAAGAGGAAGACAGTTTGTGCAAGCAGCACCGAGATCGAGAGAGTGCATTTTTGTCCTCCAGCTGCAGACACACACACAAACACACACACTCAATACATCTCCAATATCAATAAAGACATCATAATAAGAAAACACGAAATACGAAGTCAAACCTTGGGCTGGAAGGAAAAAGACCATCAGTGACAGAGACGAGATGAGGACACATGGCACGATGATGTTGATGACGTAGAAAAGAGGTTTGCGCTGGATGATCAAGTAAAACACCACCTCCTGGTATTCCAGATCATCCGCAGAGAATAGTTTGTTGATGACCTTTTTGGCCGGTCGATGTCTAATGGCCCACTCTCCATTTTCTGATTGCGAGAGATAGGCCAAGGGAAGAGGGGGGATGCGGGAGTCGTTTATACTTATTGTAAGACATTTTTAGAAACTCGATATTTATTTTGCTTTTTAATAATCACGTTATTGTTCAAGCTTGTTGCTGATGACGTCATATAAGGATCATTTATTGAGAAAACCCCAAACTTGCATTCACCGCTGCAGGAGTGAATGCAGGTGATCATAACATGGAGGTTTATCATGAGATCATGTGAGCACTTAGTGGTTAGCACATTGTTTGTGTGAATTTTAATTGTGCTTATTCATCCATCCGCGAGGATTCTTCTTTAGCTGCAGTCCAGAGAAACTCGTCTCAAATCCGGCTCTATGTATGCCCCTTATGGGTTGTGGTCCATGGTAATGCCCTGCGGAGATCTCTCCCTGGACTGTGGTTGACGTGTTCATTGTGGTTGAGGTTTTCTCCCACCTGGATTCCTCGTTCCTCGTTTATTGGTTAATCCAATAATAATAACTCTAGCTGCATGCAGAGGATGTAAAATACACTTATCTTTGCTGACGTTTCATCTTTACACTCTTTTATTTTCTCTCTACCTCCGCCACAAAGGTTATGTTTTCACCCCTGTCTGTCTGTTTGGTGATTTTACGCAACCTTGACCTTTGACCTTGTGACCAAATTATTAATTTGCCTTCTCCACATTCTCATAATAAAGCTTTGATCAAAATTTGATGACAAAACTCAAATGGTAAATTTAAATTTTACGTCAATTGAATGTAAATTGGTGATTTTAGGTGATGCTGACCTTTGACCTGTTGACCTTTTGATAAAATTATTAATTTGCCTTCTCCATATTATCATAATGGTGAAAATTTGATGACAAAACCAAATGGTAAATTCTAATTTCAGGTCAATTGAATGAAAATTGATGATTTTAGGTGATGCTGACCTTTGACCTTTTGACAATTATTAATTTGTCTTCCCCCTATTATCATAATTAGGCTTTGGTGAAACTTTGATGACAATACTCAAATGGTAAAAAGTTACGGCCCAGACACACACACAGAAGTGATTACAAATCCCGTCTCTTTCTGTGTAGGGGATGGGCTAATGATTACTTTACGTTAAACATAAGATATCTATAAAATAAATGTGCAATTACTCTTGTAGTATTTTTGCCTTTTTGTTGGGTAAGCATGCAACATATATGTGTTAGTCTTAAATCTGAGTTGTTTTGTTTGATACAAATCCGTACTTTGTTCTTCTAATTATAATTGCCAGGCAACGCCAGCAGCAGCGATACTGAAACTGGGGTCAAAATTTCAATGTTGATGACGTCATATGCAGTGACCTCTGTTTTTATAAAACCTACCACGGTGTAAGTTAAAAAAGATGTCGTGAGGTGTGACATCATTGACTTTTGTTAAATACTTCCATTCCGCTATTTTGACCCCCATTTCAGTGTGATTCCGATATTTTGACCCTGCTGATTATAACCCTGCCTTGATTGCCTCCATGCGAGATATGTTGTCTAATGTCTAAAATTAGTATAAACTACAATGTCACTCTTCGACGTCGTGATATGCCTCGGCCCACATTATTAGATCATTATACCTACTTGTACAAAGTTTGATTTTAATCCATTCAGCTGTTCTCAGGTATCACCGTTGTACCTGACATGACCTATGACCTTTGACCTTTGATACTGAAATCTAATTATTTCATCTTTGCATCACAATATATACAGTCATGTGAAAAAGTAAGTACACCCCATGTAAAGTTTTAACTTTTTCAACATATTTCAACATACAGCTATTTGATCTTCATTTCAACAATATTGATAGATAAAGGTGATGTAATACAACAAATATCATGAAACATTTACATTTTGTAGTCCATTGTATAATTTAAATAAACATAAATGCAAATTTCGCATGTGGAAAAAGTAAGTACACCCTTGGCTCTAATAGGTGGTATTGCCCCCTTTGGCAGAAACAACCTCAAGTCGGCGTTTCTTATAACTGTCTACCTGTCTCTGACATCGACTGGGAGAAATTTTTGCCCACTCCTCCATGCAGAATTCTTTCAGCTGTGCGATGTTTGAGGGGTTTCTTGCTTGCACAGCTCGTTTCAAATCCCCCCACAACATCTCGATGGGATTTAGATCCGGGCTTTGACTTGGCCATTCCAGAACCCTCCATTTCTTTCTTTTCAGTCATTCATTGGTGGATTTACTGGTATGTTTAGGGTCATTGTCATGTTGCAAGGTCCACCTTCGGTTGAGCTTCAACTTTCCGACAGATGGCCTCACATTATCCTCAAGCACCCTCTGGTACAATGAAGAATTCATAGTGGATTCTATGATGGTGAGCTGCCCAGGCCCTGATGCAGCAAAGCTGCCTCAAACCATAATATTTCCACCACCATGCTTTACAGTTGGTATCAGGTTCTTGTGGTCAAATGCAGTCTTTGGTTTTCGCCAAACATGTCTTCTGGTACTGTGGCCAAATAGCTCTACCTTTGACTCATCTGTCCAGAGCACATTGTTCTAGAAGTGCTGGTCTTTGCCGAGATGTTCATTGGCAAACATTAGTCTTGCCCTGATGTTCTTTCTGGACAGCAAAGGTTTCCTCCTGGCACACCTCCCATGTCGATCAAATTTGTGCTGCCTCTTTCTAATGGTAGACTCGTGCACTTTGACATCAACAGTGGCAAGAGCTACCTGTAGGTCCCGTGATGACATTCTGGGGTTCTTAGAGACTTCTTTCAGCATCTTGCGGTCTGCTCTCGGGCTGAACTTGCTGGGGCGGCCTGGCCTGAACAAGTTGGCAGTTGTCTGGAATCTTCTCCACTTGTAGATGATCTTCCGGACAGTGGAATGATTGATTTAAAATTGTTTGGAGATCTTTTTAAATCCATTCCCAGACTCGTAGGCATCTATAACCTCCTTTCTGAAGGCCTCAGAGACCTCTTTTGATCTAGGCATGGTGACGCCGCACACTTCAACAACATAGACCTAACCAAACTAAATGTCTGAGGTTTAAATAAGACAGGTTCCTCCAAGATCCTCTCTAACGATGTTCTAATCATGTGCACCTGAGCTGGTGCACCTGATTCTAATTTTAGGTATTTGAAGTAGTGATAAATGTAGGGGTGTACTTACTTTTTCCACATGCGAAATTTGCATTTATGTTTATTTAAATTATACAATGGACTACAAAATGTAAATGTTTCATGATATTTGTTGTCTTATATCACCTTTATCTATCAATATTGTTGAAATGAAGATCAAATAGCTGTATGTTGAAATATGTTGAAAAAGTCAAAACTTTACATGGGGTGTACTTACTTTTTCACATGACTGTACTTATACCAAGTTTGGTTAAACTCCCATCATTGGTTCACAAGTTAACACTGTGACAATTTTTACCAAATGGGACATCTGACCTTTGACTCCAGAATCTAATCTGTTTATCTTTACATCATTATACATAGCCGATCAATCTCCCATCTTACAGAATGCAAACTGCCCTCGGGGCATATGACAATTTAAGCTGCAATCAGCCATTGACCAATTAATAGACCTGAGAGCACTTAAATAACTGATGAAATATTCCTATATGCTGGTCGAGTTTATCGTGATGTACAGACTCAATAATGACGCAGTGAACCAAAATAGCAATATTCGGCAAACAGGAAGATTAATTGGTCCGTCAGCGAAGTGACAGGTAGGCTCTGCTAGCATTCCAGTATAGTATTTGCTAGCGTTCTAGCCCCCCACCTCGAGTGGCCTTGTCGGCTTTGTGGCAAAATCTCATTAATCAATTTTTTTGATAACTACGTGAGGACTAGCTCTGAGCTTGGATCACATGGGCGTACCTTCAAATAAACATTAATAACTCTCGCCCGGGTAAGTGTCGGTACGGCATCGTGTTTCAGCATTTTCTGAGGCTTGTTTCCCATGTAGAGATCAATGCTGACGGCTCAAAGTGGTCTTCACAAATATGATGTTTTGGATGAACATACTGTAACGATTTTGAGAAGTGTAACGGGTTTTGAGAAGTGTAACGGGCTTTGAGGAGTGTAACAATTTTGGAGGAAGGGTAACGGATGTGAAGAGTATGGTTTTGGTATGGTAACATCCTGGTAATGTAAATAATGGTCGCAGCCGTCCTCCTAATTAATTTCATAGAACATACACGCAGGTCACGATATATCTTTTAAATAGTGTATTTCCTTATTCCATGTAGGCTAAGTATGTGTTTTCCACTAGATTGACTTTGCATTGTATCAAACAAAATAAGCATAGGCCCTTCCAGTTTCCCCAAAACCTCCCTTCCAATTGCCTTCTGCATTTTGGCTGGTTTTCTTCAAACCACCATTGGCCACGAGGTAAGGTTGGGGAAGAAAGGCGTGTCTCCACCTCGTCGTAAGAGGGAAGGAGTGAACCGGCCCTAACAGCCAATCAACACCGCGGTGAGTGACCCGGTAGGCGCGCCCTCGGAGTCGGCGGCTTGATTTCGCTGGAGGTGATAAAAGCGACTGCAGGGGACTGCTTTGGCAGAGTCCAGATGAGAGATGACTGGAGAGAGGCCTTGAGAGATACGCTGGGGGATGACCTGGAAGAGGAGCGCAATCCACCGCAAGCCCTACCTACCTACCTACCTACCTACCTGCCTGCCTGCAATACCCCCCTGTCGTTGGAGAGACGCGCTGAACGGAGGGAGACGGCTCCACCCCAGGAAGAGGAGCAGGTGTGCCGAGCCAGCGCGTGACGGCCGCGGATACGCGACGGAGGTTTTCCCGCCAAAACCGCGAGGGGTGCTGCGGCCTCCGATTTTGCCTTCCTCTCAAGCAATCAACCTCGAGCCATTACCTGCCTGCAATATCCACCGTGTGAGTGTGAACGTCCTGTCCTACTCGTTTGTCTTGGGGATTAAGTAAATGAAATAGAATAAGTTAACAATGCACTGTGTGACTGCTCTTTTCCATCTATTGCTGTAAATAATATTGGTCGCTCTAAAATATTGCTTGTGTGTGTATAATAAATCTGTTCTTCCTCCAAACTCTGTCTTTCTTCTCTCTTCTTCTCTTTCGGTCGCTTTAGAGGTTTCCCAATTGAATATCTGTAGCGCGATTAGTCAACGTTCGGTTGGAATCGGGTTCTAATCGGGGAGTAACTGTTCGGACGCGGTTAAATACACCACCGCTCGGTAAAATAACATCCAAAAAACCGTGTCCGTAACAATTGGTAGTCAGGAGATGGGATTCGAACCTGGGACTAAATTTATTTAGCCCAAATTTTGGACACCAATTGTGTTAGTACCGTAACAATTGGTGTCGAGGAGTCGGATTCGGACCCGGGACTAAATTTGTTAGGCCCAAATTTAAAAAAAAAATTTTTGGTCAAAATTACGAGCTGCCGAAATTGTGTTGTTTTATAAAACCCGAATTTTGAGATCGCGCCATGGACAATCAAGGCGATCGGATGTCGGTGGGGGAGATAGACGGGTTAGGGGTAACCCAGGAACCAGGGGAAATGTATGTGGAAGAAAGGGAGGAGGAGAGCAATGAGGAGGCGGTTGAGGGGGTGTCAGACGCGCAAAATGGCGCTCTCGCGCACGTGGTATCAGACGCACAAAGGGGCGGCTCGCACGAGCGCGGGGTAGCCGCGCCCGCTGCGCAAATAGCGGGAATTGATGTGCGGGACCTCATGGCGCAGATTAATGCAACCATACTAATGGCATATATGGGGCTAGAAGCAAAAATGGATGCTCAGAGTGAGCGATTAGAGGGCCAAATGGGGGTAATGAGGGACGAAGCAAGGGGTACCGTTGAGGGGTTAGACAATAATTTTAAGGGGTTAGACAATAATTTTAAGGAGTTAGACAAGAAATTTGAGGGGTTAGACAATGGGATAGAAGGGGTGAAACATGGGTTAACGGGGGTGGAAAATAGAATGGCTGCCCAGGAGAATCAGTTAGAGGGGGTGAAAAATGGGTTAATGGGGTTAGAAAATAGGATGGAGGACAAATTGCGGGAAATAGGGGAACAATCCGCCCGGGAAATCGAACAGATGGGGAACCAGATGGAGGAAATACGACGAGGGGTGAGTGAGGAGGTCTCGGGGCTGCGCGAGGAGGTAAAGCGAGGCGAAAAGCGTATAGAGAAAGAGGTGAGAAATAATACGGCAAAGTTACAAGGGGGAATAGAAGATCTGACGGAGGAGGTGGAGCAGCTGACAGAGGGACAAACTAAGTTAGTGGAGCAGGTTCAAAAGAACACTGCGGTACTAGGAGGGTTAAAGGCGACACAAAAAGAAATTAAAAACGAATTAATAGCGACGCAGAGGCAATGTCAGATGGTACGGGAGGAACTGACAATGAGGGTGGAAGAGGTGACAGAAGCAATGGAGACGAAGGACCGGGAGGTAAGGACGCACGTAGAAACGGTCACGGTAGCCTTAGAGGACGAACTTGAGGAGACGCACCGGGAAATAAAAGAGGTTAAACAAAAACTAGAGGAAGTGGGAGAAGAGGTGAGTGAAATTAAGAAGGGACGGACAGAAACTAAGAGGGAGATAAAGGAGGAAGTCATGGAATATGTACAAGGTCTGTGTTCAAATCATGACGTGATGCTCACTAACCAAATAAAAAGTTTGCAGGTGGCAAAGGAGGTGCGACGAGGTACGGAGGTGAGTGGCAATGTACATGATGTGAGGGGAGATTCAGTCGGCTTGGGGATTGGTTTGGATCCGGGTGTTCGTGAAAGGCCGTTGGTGAGGTGTGTGACAGGACCGGTGTGCGAAAAAAGAGGTGTGCGAGAATGTCCGACCATGGGGTGTGTGAGGAAAAAGTGCACGCCGAGGAGTGAGTGTACCGTCAAGAGTGAGTTGGTCGAAGCGCGTGTGCGAGGGAGCACAGGGAAGCGCGGTGTGGTGAGTGTTACGGAGGAAGTAACGAAGAAGTGTGCGCGGGAGGATGCGCGAGAAAGGTGTGTAACGGACGGGTGCATGGGGAAAGCGCATGCTGTCAAGAGTAAGGGAGAATGCATGCCTGTGGTGAGTGTTACGGAGGAAGTAACGAAGAAGTGTGCGCGGGAGGATGCGCGAGAAAGGTGTGTAACGGACGGGTGCATGGGGAAAGCGCATGCTGTCAAGAGTAAGGGTGAGTGCGCGACCGAGAGTGGAGGTGAGAGTAGTGAGAGTGACAAGGAGAGTGAGCTGGTTGTGATAGGTGAGCGAGGATGTACACCTGGGATGGAAGGATGCACACCTGGAATGGTAGAGCGTGAGTGGGAATGCACGCTGGAATTGGTAGTGAGACACGTGGTTGGGTGTGCGGGTGAGAGCACACCTGTGATTGTCACAAAGGAGGTGACCGAGGAGGGGGCGCGAAGCGGTGTATTGGTGAGGTGTGCGAGCAACGAATGTGTGCCAAAGTGTTCGGTGGTCAGGTGTGTGACCAAGGCTGTGAGTGGAATGGGTGTACCGAGGTGTGTCAGGAAAGGTACGAGGAGAATGGGAACAGCTGCATGTATGAGCAAGAAAGGGGTAGCGTATGCTTGTAGGAATCCAGGTGAAGCGTCGACGATAACTGGGTTAAAGGTTAGAACGACTTATAGCCGACTCGGGCCCTCGGTGCGTGCCGGGCTTCGCGTGCCGCGAGAACCAGCGGGGATCCGAACCACGGCGGTTTCGAAAGAACCGCCGTGCGCGATCCACGCTGGGCCTCGCTTTGAACGGCCGCGGCCGGGCTCCACTAGGCGGAGCGGGCGGCTGGATAGGAAGGGTCGCTATGGCGACCACGTTTTGTTGAGACGTGCCGGCAGGTCGAGATCGGGACATTGGATGGCTCCACGCCGAGGTGATGCGTGGGATCTCGGCCCGGGTAAGCCCCCGTCCCTGCCCCGAATGCGGGACGTATCCAGCCGCTGGCACAAAACGACCCGCGTTCATTGCTCGGCTGTACGAAGCCGGGCTGTAGATGTGAATTGGCGCACCGAGAGGATGTAATAAGTAGACGGGTGATGTGAATTGGCGCACCGAGAGGATGTAATAAGTAGACGGGTGATGGTGATAGTGATAGTAGTGATTTGAAACGAAATTTAGAAAAGTGAATAGAATTGGCAGTAAATGGAAAATTTTTGAATTGTTGGATTTGGACGAGCGAAATTGGTAGTGAGAGACCCCCGATGTGGTGGGATGGCAAATCCACCATCCCTCACAGGTGGGGGCAAATGCGCTATAGATTATGGGGTTTATGGCAGTGAAAACGAGCCAGGGAGGGCTTGGATAATGATAGGGATCTAGCGAAGATGACCTTAGGTAACGATAAGGTTAGTTAGTGACTGATACCTGTAGTGGGGACGCAGGTAGGTTAGTGTGGTTGATAATGACGTGGGAGCGCAATAGTTTAAAGGGACGACTGGGAAGCGCAAGTTTCAGAGGGGAGGAGTTAGCTGAGATGATGCCGTGTGTGTGAGGATTGAACAGGTGAGAATGGAACAGGTGTGATTGCACAGGTGTGCAACTGAACAGGTGTGTGGAGCAGTGTATGAGGGAGTAGTGGTGATTGCGTGTTGTGTTGACCAAATGGTCCAGGAAGAAAGGAGGGTGCAGGTGGCACCAGGTATGATTGCACAGGTGTGCAACGACAGGTGAATGAAGAACAGGTGTATGTGGCTGTGTGGAATAAATGGTAGTGTGGAATATCTGGAGTATTGGAATGGATGGTCGTGGAGTGAGTATGGTGGAAATTGTGGAGTGGAGTGGATGGTGCGAAGGTGTGAATGGGGGAAGAGTGGACCCCCATCACGGATACCCGGGGCGGGTAGTGTAAGTGTTAGGTAGAGGGTATAGGTAAATTGTAGTTGGATATTGGCATCTGTGGTGCGGGTGACAGAATGGTATGTGGATGGGTGCGTTGGTGTTGTGGAAATGGCTGGGCGTGTAGCCTGTTAGTGTGTGTAGTTGGTTTGGGCACTCCACCACTGTAAGGATGTCGGCCAGGTGAGGCCGCAGGTGGGCTCTGGGAGCCGGTAGTAGTTGTGTGGATGGGGCCCGAGGATCCGGAGGACGGACCCGGGTAGCCCAGTGCCAGAGGGCACCATGGGGTGACAGAGCCAGGAGAGGGGCTGCCCCCAGTTAGATAGGTTAGGGTGAGGAGCTAGGTAAGCTCGGGTGGCAACTACAGTGGTGGAGGTGTGCAGGTGGGTAGACCTGTTGGGAGAGCTACACGTCGCGGCCCAGAAATTGTGCGAGGGCACCGGGAGATGAATCGGGGGAGTGAGACCCCAAATTGAGAAGCACCACAGTTTGGTCAATGGGGATTGGTTGTTAGAACCCATAGTGTAAGTGGCCAATGGATTGGCAGGGGAAAGACCCCGGGTAGTGTAAAGTGTGTTAAAGTCATTTAGAGGATAGTTAGGATGAAGGATCTCCTCGCACCATCTGCACCCACTCACCGGAGGTGACAGGTAACTCCACACCATGCCATGTTTTGATTATTTTTTATGATGCAAATGTTTGGATTGTGAGACGCATCATGACGTGGGTGTGACATTGTGCTTTGATGTTCCATCTCTGCCTCCTTATGAGGATTGATGATGAATTTGGTGATGGCAAATTTTGAAGTAGAGGGATTGTGGTGACGAATTTGGTATAAGGGAAATATGGGGAAGACGTGACAGTAGTGACGAATTTGTAAATGGGTAGATTTTGTAAATATGGGGTAAGAGCAAGGGTAGTGTAGGTGACAGGGGGGTGACGTACGGTAGGGACGAGCTTTCTCACTTCGCCCTCCGTACGCATTTCACCTTGCATTGCCTTGTTTGACGTGTACCCTTGTGACCTTACCCCTCGCTCAATTGTCTTTCTTTTGTCTCCCACATGACCTGTGCGCCATTGGGTGCCGAGGGGAGCGTGCGTGAGGTGGCCATTGTGCGCCCGAGATTCCCAGAACCAGCACGCATTGCGTTGATGTACCACTTTATGGACCGCTGTTCGGCGGCCAAGTACCACTTGATGGACCCCAGGTTCTGGGGCAGAGCACCTCTGTTGGAGACCGGCCATAGTGGCCAGGGAATCTTGCTTGCGGACCTCGGTAAGGTGGCACCTATGCCAAACAGGTGGACCACCCTTAGTTGGCCCCTGAGGCCCTAAATAAAAATGGACACGAGTTGTGCTTTTTTTAGTATGTCCAAATAGGCCGCATGAAGCCAGAAGACGTCGGGAAGAACATCGGCCCAGCAGAGAAGGAGAAGACCACCACCAGTTGTTTTGTTGTGTTTATTATGAACCATGGTAACCGCACCGGATGGTGTTTTTGGGTGCTTTGTGGTGTTTGGGTGCTTTTGGGTGCTTTGGTGGTATTGGTACTGGTGCATCGATGCAATGCGTGCTGTCTCCTCCCTCCCAACAGGAATTTCTTTCTCTTGTTCCCTAAAAAGAAAAGAAAAAAACACACAGGTCCTGGGTTGCGTTGTAAATAAGAAATCACGTCATTGTAAATAATGCTCCCCACCGTAAATGTATAGTTTCAGAATAATTCCGTAATTCGGTTAGCTGTGGGCTTGAGTCTGTTAGACAGGATGCAATGCAATAGGGGGACATACTTATTTGTGTTTTAAAATTGTCACACTCAGGGTCAGGTTAATTGTAGAGGGAATTACACCTACATGTCACACTCAGTTAAGTCTAGTAGGCCCGAGGACGTGCCTGAAGAAAGGAGGGTGCAGTGTAACGATTTTGAGAAGTGTAACGGGTTTTGAGAAGTGTAACGGGCTTTGAGGAGTGTAACAATTTTGGAGGAAGGGTAACGGATGTGAAGAGTATGGTTTTGGTATGGTAACATCCTGGTAATGTAAATAATGGTCGCAGCCGTCCTCCTAATTAATTTCATAGAACATACACGCAGGTCACGATATATCTTTTAAATAGTGTATTTCCTTATTCCATGTAGGCTAAGTATGTGTTTTCCACTAGATTGACTTTGCATTGTATCAAACAAAATAAGCATAGGCCCTTCCAGTTTCCCCAAAACCTCCCTTCCAATTGCCTTCTGCATTTTGGCTGGTTTTCTTCAAACCACCATTGGCCACGAGGTAAGGTTGGGGAAGAAAGGCGTGTCTCCACCTCGTCGTAAGAGGGAAGGAGTGAACCGGCCCTAACAGCCAATCAACACCGCGGTGAGTGACCCGGTAGGCGCGCCCTCGGAGTCGGCGGCTTGATTTCGCTGGAGGTGATAAAAGCGACTGCAGGGGACTGCTTTGGCAGAGTCCAGATGAGAGATGACTGGAGAGAGGCCTTGAGAGATACGCTGGGGGATGACCTGGAAGAGGAGCGCAATCCACCGCAAGCCCTACCTACCTACCTACCTACCTACCTGCCTGCCTGCAATACCCCCCTGTCGTTGGAGAGACGCGCTGAACGGAGGGAGACGGCTCCACCCCAGGAAGAGGAGCAGGTGTGCCGAGCCAGCGCGTGACGGCCGCGGATACGCGACGGAGGTTTTCCCGCCAAAACCGCGAGGGGTGCTGCGGCCTCCGATTTTGCCTTCCTCTCAAGCAATCAACCTCGAGCCATTACCTGCCTGCAATATCCACCGTGTGAGTGTGAACGTCCTGTCCTACTCGTTTGTCTTGGGGATTAAGTAAATGAAATAGAATAAGTTAACAATGCACTGTGTGACTGCTCTTTTCCATCTATTGCTGTAAATAATATTGGTCGCTCTAAAATATTGCTTGTGTGTGTATAATAAATCTGTTCTTCCTCCAAACTCTGTCTTTCTTCTCTCTTCTTCTCTTTCGGTCGCTTTAGAGGTTTCCCAATTGAATATCTGTAGCGCGATTAGTCAACGTTCGGTTGGAATCGGGTTCTAATCGGGGAGTAACTGTTCGGACGCGGTTAAATACACCACCGCTCGGTAAAATAACATCCAAAAAACCGTGTCCGTAACATCTCATTAATCAATTTTTTTGATAACTACGTGAGGACTAGCTCTGAGCTTGGATCACATGGGCGTACCTTCAAATAAACATTAATAACTCTCGCCCGGGTAAGTGTCGGTACGGCATCGTGTTTCAGCATTTTCTGAGGCTTGTTTCCCATGTAGAGATCAATGCTGACGGCTCAAAGTGGTCTTCACAAATATGATGTTTTGGATGAACATACGTTTTGATGTTGAATTTGGTTGTTCCTTGGTTTTTCAACCACAAAACACGTGATCGTTAACGATCTTTTTGTGGGTCAGGGATGTAAAATAACGACTTCTGAGTTCTGTGGGCAAATTCCTCGAATATTGGAACAGTTAATAGCTTGGCATATCGGCATCTTGAACGCTAGAATAACTTGTGATGAAACGCAGACGTACAGTCCGTCAATGGTTTTTGCCCCTGTGACGTCACGTGAATCAACAGACGTAGCTCATTTACATAATGGAAGTGAAACTAGTCCGATTTTAAAAACACAATTATCTGGCTTATTATTCTTCCAAAATTTTAATGTAATGGGTTAGGGAGATCATTCTCCCTAAAATTCTCCTTTCAAATCTCATTCTCCTTTCAAAGAATTTCATGATTGTGTCCCTTTAAGTTATCGTGGTAATGAAATCATTTTTACTTAACATGACCCCTGACCGCTTGACCCCAAAATCTAATCAGTTCATCTTTGCATCATAATATACTTATACCAAGTTCGGCGAAAATCCCATTACCGGTTCACAAGTCAGCTTGGTAACATAATTTTTACTAAATGGGACCTTTGACCTCTTGACCCCAAGATCTAACAATTTCATCCTTAAATCATAGTACATACCTGTACCAAGTTAGCCTTAGATCTATTCAGCCGTTCTGAAGTTATCACAGTAACGAAATAATTTTTACTTAACATGACCTCTGACCTTTGACCTCTTGACCCCACATATAATCAGTTAATATTTGCATCAATCTACATACTTGTGCCAAGTTTGACTTGGATCCCTTCAGCCGTTCTCAAGTTATCGCGGTAACGTAAACCTATCACGGACGAATGGGCAGCCGGACAACCCGAAAAGATAATACCTCTGTCGACTTCGTCTGCGGAGGCATGAAAAAAAGACGCTATATGACGTCATCACGCAGTGACGTCTTTTTTAAATTTCACAAATTCGGCGACATACATCACACGAAAGCAAACATGCCGGTTTTAATTCTTCAAAATGCCAACAGGATTGGAACAGCACCGGGCAACGCCGGGTACTCCTGCTAGTAAGTAAATAAAAAGGTGTTTGTCGTTTGAGTTCAGCAGCTGTGCCTTACAGAACCATGCACCTTGCCCTTAGGTCCGAGGTGCATATCATGTTGTTTTGACAACTTGATGAGGCTGAAGTACATGTCATGTGCTCTGCTTTATCTGAGTGTTGATTCGTCTTAACCTGTTTTGCACAAGATATATTTATATATTTATTTATTTATTTATATATATATATGTATATCTATATATATATATATATGTATATATATATATTTCTGGAGTGAGAACCAACATTGTCCACAACTGGTGTAAAACTTGTACCATGTGACTGCTTACATTTGTCCCTTTTGGATGGTGATTCAGGCTCACGCTCTTTGGACATCACTCCACCACTTCCCATCTCTCCAGGCCCAGCTGCGTTCCACAACTTTGGGTCTCGCTTTGATTTCTCCCATTAATTACGTGACCATAATGTAATTCTCTTACCTGTGCATGCCCACTATTTTGACCACTATGTTCACACACTTGTTTTGCTACTTGATTTTGTCTTATGACAATATTGTACTCTTTAAGTTGAAAGTGCTATTTTATCACATCCCATTTTCCAAAACTGTTACCTGTGCACCTTTTGGGTTCAGTGAGGATCCAAAGGGTTTTTGAACTCCTTACCTGTGAAAGCCTCTGGATCGATTTCAATCCATTCGATTGTGGTTTTATTTTCAATGGTCAATTCCATGTTTATCTCTTTCGCACTGTATGTCTGAGATCTGTGACAAAGCAAGCAGAAACCATATGGAATATGATTTACATTGGAATTTGCCCAAGTGAAGTGAGACGAGATGTTATATATAATATCAAGTCAAAGTGTAATCTTTACACATTGGGTTTGAGTCAATGTGCTGCAGAGAAAGGGACCCAACGACTGTTTAAGTCCTGCCATCGATTCCAACTACCCACAATGCACTGGGCGATTGGGATGCTCACCGAAACACGAGGGTGCAGTTCTGCCAGTCGAATGGGAAGAAGGTGACTGCAATGGGGCAAGCCGAGCGGTAGATTGCAGGTGGGAGCCAATACATGCCACCAGTTGAGTAGATAAGAACATTGCAATAGACGGCAATTTCAAATTGTCCATCAACACTGCATACATGCACACACAAAAGGACAATCTTTCAAGGTCGGGTAACCCCTCAGGTAGCTTTGATAGTCCAGAGTCATGGCTGCTGTATTGTTGTGCTCAACATAATCTGCCAAGCTGTGGGTGAACACAGGATCAAACACCACCACGAAGGGTTATTTACTTTCCTGTATTGGAATAATCATAGGAAATCACAGGTATGTTAACTTTCCTAAAAAAAAACAAAAAAACAATTCAACCTTGGAAAAAACATCCAGAACTGTGATGGGTAATACAACACACCACAGTAAAAATACCAGGGTACATGGCATGTCAACAACATTCCTGTTTTACACACAAACACAGACACGAGAATCGTACAGTCATACACGAACAATCTCCTGATGGGAATCATCACAAAAATGATATACCATCACCTAAAACAAGGAGGTCTAGAGGCAGAACAGAAGGGATGTAAAAGAGGATGCGACGGAACAATAGATCACCTCCTACTAAACAAGGCCATACTCCAAAATTGCAATACAAGAAGAACAAAATTATCAACAGCTTGCATAGACTACAAAAAAAGCTTTTGATAGTATCCCACATTCATGGATGATACAATGCATGCAGTTGTACAAGATCAACCCCCAAATTAATCAAACTGATAGAGAAAGCAATGGAGCTTCGGATAACCACATTGATATTACAGCATTCGGAAGGAAAGATCGAAATACCTGGAGTGAGGATACGTCGAGGAATCTTCCAGGGAGACAGCCTTTCACCCCTCCTGTTTTGCCTGGCTCTGGACCCACTGAGCAACCTCATTAACAAGCAAGGACATGGATACACCCTAACATCAAATACGAGAATGCCCAAAGAGACAAAAGGTGACATCGACTTCACATGAATGATTTAAAACTCTTTGTACCAAACGACGAAAAATTGGCAGAACAACTCAAATTAGTGAAACAGTACTCCGATGACATTCATATAGAATTTGGCCTGGATAAGTGTGCCAAGTGCACATTCGTACAAGGTAGACCAAAAAAAACGAACATAAAAATTGACACAAATACAACAATACAGGAAACTAAAAGACGAAGCATCATACAAATACCTCGGAGTAGAAAATGGCCACCAAATATGAATGAATAAATGCCCAAAACAATTCCCAAAGTATACCTGCATAGAACGAGGCTGATCCTGAAAACATACCTATCTCCAAGTAACAAAATCAAAACCATAAACCAACTTGCAATACCAGTATTCCAGGACAGCTGCGGAAAAATAAACTGGGTCCAATCAGAAATCAATAAAATGGATATCAAAACAAGGAAACTCCCCACCATCCACAAAAAATCAATGCATCCCGACAACGTATCTGCTGAGACGACAAAGAGATAGCGGCCTGATGGAGCTGAACCAAGTGCACAGAATGACAACTGAAGGATTGGCTGAATACGTAAAAAGTGCAACCGACTACCGAATCCAATTTGGAAGCAAACACAAAGACAACAAACCAGAGAAGGTATCCCTAACTCAACTTGCAAATAATTTCCAAAGACAGGTGTGAATGGAAGATGTCACAAGAAACCGAAACAACAAGTACAGCCCCAACAATTGCAAAAAAAAGAAAGAAATATATGAAACGAAATATCAGCAGATATACACCAACAATTGGGAAAATGATAAAAGAGCAGGAAGGTATAAAAATAAGAGTTGGGCAGATTAGGAATAGATAAAGGAGGCTCATTGGAATGGCCCAGAAAAGGTCAGCTCAACTGGGACAGAGAACGAATCATTATAAATTCCCAACACCAAGGACACTACACCAATAGCTTTAAGAAAATGGCAGGACAGAGTCAATCGGACAAGTGTAGGTTCTGCAAGGTACAAACAGAAAGTACGAGCCACCTCCTATCAGGATGGAAAAAACCCATGTCAGAGCAGCTGCACACCCAAAGGCACAATAAAGTATGTCAAGTAATCCATTGGCACATCTGCAAAAGTCTCGATATCCTAGTTTCAGAAAACTTGTTGAATAGGGTGGTCCACAGATATATGTAATATTTAATACTTTTAAAAATCCATGCTCCACAAGGCTGCCCTTATTCCTATGTTTATAAAGATCATATGAACCAAATATGAGGTCAATTGGAACTTATTTCGAGGTTGCTCAAAAAATAACATTTTAAATTTATCCTGTTTTTTCAGATGGCAGAAACTCGCAGCTCTTCCACAGTTTGGTTGCTGGGCAAGTCTGAAAAGGAAATAATATGTGGGGGAGCACCAACCAAAGGACACACATTGCAGAAAATAGTGCACCATCACATACAAGAACATCATATAGTTCGTGAAAGTGCCAAACTTAGTGTGCAAGCTGTGTGTGCATACTGGGAGAAAGCACGAATTCCAGTGCAGAGAGTACATTCCTGTGAGCGCCAACTTTTGAAGTTGTTTGATGCCTACAAACTGGTAAAGAAAAATAGAACCAAGACATTCGAAAACTATAGAGTGAAGGAGCAGATGTTCAAAGATGATCTTCAATCCCTCTTCGATATCTCACCAAATGATGCGCTTGAGAAAATGACGAATGAAGAAGACAAAGCAAGCATTCCTTATCATGCAGCGTGAGGATCCCTCAAGTTCACGTATGGGATCTGTGGACAACACTCTGGCAGTGAAGGAGAACAGAAAGCGTATCAGGCTTGAGAATGAAGATAAAAGAAAGAAGAAACATGCTGCTGAGACTCTAACAGCAATGCAATCTGTTCCATCAACATCGGCTGTGGTTGATGATGATGATGAGTCTGAGATTGAAAGCTCCGATTCAGGGGACAATGAATTCAAACTCAAAAGTCCATCTTCTGCCAAACAGGTGAAAAAGGCTCCCATCAAGGTGATCACTCCAGCAATAGTGGCAACTCTGGACAGAGTAAATCTCTCAGATCGGCATGCTATGTTTGTGGCCAGTGCTTTTGCACAATCTCTTGGTCATACCATTAAAGACATTTCTCTGTCACCCAGTGGAATTCGTCGTGCTCAAAGAAGTAGGCAATGTTTTGAAACACAAGTTTCTGAAAACAATGTTACGTAAAATCATTCAAATTATGTGTATTCTGATGTTTACATTGTTTTAATTCTTCTGATAGATTTGTTTTATCGTCTCTGATAGATATTTTATATTTTCTGATGCATGATTTATTTTTTTCCAATAAATGATTTATTGTCAAATTAATACATGAATGTTTAATCTACTGTTTTGTTTTTAATCTTAATTTGACTATATGAATGAACATTGAACAATGAACAATGAACAATATTGAACATACATGTGCATTGTACAATGGTACATTGTACATAATTATTTATTAGTTTACAACAAACAACAACAATAACAATAATAAATAATTTGAGTAATTGAAAATAGATAATTATCTATGAATTGATGTATGATGCTAAAAATTCTGTATCTTATTATTCATTAAAATTTGTCAACATTTTGAGCAACCTCTAAATATTGTCCAATCAAGCAAAAATGTTCACCACCAACTACTTTTTTCAATAGGAATAGGGGCAGGCTTATGGAGAAATGAAAATCCAATCTTCAAATTTTTGGACCACCCTATTGTTGAAGCGTGAATCAACAGAAATCATTGAAAACAAGGAAGTAATGCTCAGGTATGACCGAATAATCCCATCAAGTGTGAACATAGAAAACAAAATGGCGACCGGGTATAGTACTAAAAAGAAAAGGCATTGCTAATTGAGATGTCAGTTCTCTGAAATTTTGCCCTAAACAACGCAGAAATCAAGAAAATGACCAAATGACCTGCTCAAACAATGCCTCACTGTGCCTCATCCCATCACCATCAAACCTTTTGTCCTCCTCATCCTTCCCTTTCTCCAAGCTCTTCTGCAATCTCTGATACACTATCAACAGCTCTCCCTACATCCCCCTCTCACCCCCATCTTACACTACTCCTTCCCGCCCCTGTCCTGTACCCAATGCTCACCCTCCCTCTTCTTCTTCCTTAACGGTATGGACCGCAAACATCTGGGGCCTTCGCTCAAACCGGATTGATCTCCCCATAGAGGTTGCTTCTCACAAACCAGACTTAATCTGTTTAAAAGAAACTTACATCATTCAAGATGTTTCTGATTCCTTAATATCTCTTCCTGGTTACTCGCTCCTTCGGTACGATAGACCAGAGCCTTGTTCTGGTGGTGGGGTGGCTATATCTTCATCAACAACTCTCTTCCTCACTCTTCTTGCACTGCCCTCTCTCCACCCCACCCCCAGGAGTACCTCTGGCTACGGTTTCCCCTCCACTCCCAACTTTTGTTCACATGTGTGTTGTACCATCCACCAAACAGTGATGCCTCCATTTCCATCTCGCTGTCTGACAACATGGACGAGCTTCAATCCACTAATCTGCACTCTCCCTTCCTCATTTGTGGCGACTTCAACTGCCATCATGCCAGCTGGCTGGGTGTGGGTACATCTCTCCCCAGCACGGAACCTCAGCAAAGGAATTCTGCGACCAACTGGTACAGACACAATCTGTCCATTTCCCGACCCGGTTCTCAGTCAACGGAGCATCTTCTCTTCTAGACTTAGTTATGACAAACTTCCCTGCAAATGTCTGCTGCTCTTCTTCCACTCCAATCGGTTCATCTGATAATTTCCTTGTTAAAGTGGACATCTCTTTGGCACAGAGAGCCTCCTCAGTGTCGACGAGTCTGGCATTTCACTCAAGCCAACTGGCAGAGTCTTCAAGCAGCCATCAATCATCTGGACTGGTCTCCCATCTCCACTGCGTCTGACATCAACTCTTCCTGGGAATTCTTCCAAAGTAAACTGCTCTCTCTCATGCACAGATTTATCCCATCTCGTTTTCAGTTGTCATACCCTTCCTCCCGTTCCCGGTGTGTACCCCGGTTTAGAATAGGTACACCATATCCATACGTGTCGTAAGAGGCGACGAAAAAGGGTTGGCATCAGGAAGGGCATCCGGCCATAAAAACATTGCCTCAAAAAGAGAACCATGACAATTACAACTACATATGGGCAGGGTACAGCCCGAAGTACCCCATGGGAGACCCAACTCCCTCTCTTCAAAACTCAAGGTGGGGAACCCGATCGAAGCAAGGGTGGAAATCACTCCATTCATGACGACGAAACGTCTGATGCCGGACGTGGAGATCGGTTTCTGAGGTTTGGGACATGGAATGTAGGGACAATGACAGGGAGATCAGGAGAAGTGGTGGAAGTATTGGTCAGAAGAAGAGTGGACATATGTTGTGTGCAGGAGACGAGATGGAAGGGAAGTGGTATGAGAATGGTGAAGGGCAGGCGGGGACAGAAATACAAGTTTGTGTGGCAAGGGTGCCGAGAAGGCGTGAATGGTGTTGGTGTCCTGTTTTCTGAGGAGTTTGTAGACAGTGTGGTGAGTGTGACGAGAGTGAGTGAAAGGTTGATGATGGTGAAAATGATTATTGGAAAGCTCTTGGTGAACGTCATCTCGGGATATGCTCCGCAGGTTGGTCGGAGCGATGAAGAGAAGGACAGGTTCTGGTGTGCAACAGAGAAGCTGATGGAAAACGTGAAAGATGAGGAAGTTGTTGTGGTCGGAGGAGACCTAGATGGGCATGTGGGAAGGAGCATGGACGGTTTTGAGGGAGTTCATGGGGGTTACGGATATGGTGTGAGAAATGGAGAAGGAAAACAGAAACCAGTACTCAGTTCCAGAAAGAGGATAATAAGCTTGTTA
Source organism: Myxine glutinosa (assembly GCF_964187855.1). Classification (NCBI taxonomy): domain Eukaryota; kingdom Metazoa; phylum Chordata; class Myxini; order Myxiniformes; family Myxinidae; genus Myxine; species Myxine glutinosa. Next base: position 61,139,611 of record NC_136273.1, on the reverse strand, counting down.
CATACACGTCAGGTGGGTCTACGACAACCGTTGACTATCTGCTGGTGCATAGGCGAGATAGGGGGCACCTCCGGGACACAAAGGTGATCCCGGGGGAGGAGGCTGTTTCACAGCACCATTTGGTTGTCTGCGACATAAGGGTGAAAGGTGCGAGGAGAGCTCGGCGGGTGAAGTACCAACCGAGAATGAAGGTGTGGAGGTTGAAAGAGGTGACAGTAAGGGAGGCATTAAAACAGAGGCTGAGTAGGGTAGAGGATGATGTGGTTGAGCTTGAAAGTGGTTGGATGTCAATGAAAGATAGTCTGTTGGGAGCCATTGGTGAGGTATTTGGATGGACAAAAGGACCACCGAGGCACTCAGAAACATTGGGGTGGGATGATGAAGTTGGAAAGAAGATTGACGAGAAGAGGAAGAAGTTCAAGGAGTGGCAGAAGGCGAAGGGTATAGGGTCAGAAAAGGCAGAGCATGAAAGTTATAAGGCAGTCAAGAAGGCTGCAAAGAAAGAGGTAGCAAAGGCGCAGGAGGCATGTAGGAAAATGTTCGGAGAACGCTTGGATTTGGAAGAGGGTCAGAGAGCGGTATTCAGGATTGCAAAGCAGATAGCGAAAGATAGGTGTGATGTGATGGGGGTGAGTTGCTTGAAGGATGAAGTGGGACAAATCGTTGTGGACCCAGATGGAATTAAAGGAAGATGGAAGAGATATATGGAAATACTGTTGAATGCAGAGAATGAATGGGATGGCAACATAGAGAGTAACCCAGTTTTACGACCGGCAGAGAAGATAACCGAGAAGGAAGTTGCGGAGCGATAAAAGCAATGAAGAGTAGAAAAGCAGGTGGGCCAACGGGAGTTGTGGGAGATATGTTGAAGGCAGCAGGAAGTTGGGGTGTGAAGAGAATGACAGAGATCTGTAATCTGGTGGTGAAAGAAGGCCGCATTCCAGTGGATTGGGAATTGAGTACCCTCGTCCCTCTATACAAGGGGAAAGGTGACCCTCTAGACTGTGGCTCGTATCGAGCGATAAAGTTATTGGAACATGGAATGAAGGTATTGGAAAGGGTGTTGGAGAGGAGGATAAGGAAGAAAGTGAAGATTGACGAAATGTAGTTTGGATTCATGCCAGGAAGAGGAACGACAGACACGCTTTTTATTGTGAGGCAGTTGCAGGAGAAGTACATGGAGAGGAGGAAGAAGTTGTTTCTTGGGTTTGTTGATCTGGAGAAAGCATTCGATAGGGTTCCACATGAAGTAGTGACATGGGCATTGAGGAAGTTAGGAGTGGAGGAATGGATGATCAGAGTAGTGATGGCAATGTACAAAAGAGCGCACACAGCTGTAAGGACGAAGGACGGGAACAGTGGTGAGTTTGAGGTGAAGGTGGGAGTGCATCAGGGGTCGGTACTAAGTCCACCACTATTTGTAGCTGTGATGGATGTGCTGGCTCAGAATGTAAAGGAGGGATTACCGTGGGAGTTGTTGTATGCAGATGATCTGGTGTGGATTGCAGAAAGTATGGATGGACTGAAGGTGAAGATGAACAAGTGGAAGGAATGTATGGAGACAAAAGGTCTGAAAGTGAATATCGGAAAAACGAAGGTGATGGCAAGTGGTAAAGCATGTGGTGAGGTGGAAAAAACTGGGAAGTGGCCGTGTGCTGTGTGCAGGAAGGGTGTCGGAGTGAATTCCATTCAATGTACAATGTGCGCTGAGTGGGTTCATCAAAAATGTAGTGGTTTGAGAAGGTCATTAACCAGTGTGACAGCTACATTCAAGTGTAAGGTGTGCACAGAGGGAGCTGCAGATGGAGGAAATGTTGAGTTGGATCTTGGAGACGGCGTGAAGCTGGAAGGTGTGAAAACATTTTGTTACCTAGGAGACATGCTGAATGGAGAAGCTGGATCAGACTCGGCAATGGTTGCTCGACTGAGATGTGCATGGAAGAAGTTTCGGGAACTGAGTGGCGTGCTGACGAGGAGGGGAGTGTCGTTGAAGCTGAAGGGGAAGGTGTATGCTGCATGTGTGAGAAGTGTTATGATTTTTGGGAGCGAGACATGGGTAATGAACGTAGAGCAGCAACGAAGGCTGGAAAGGGTGGAAATGTGAATGGTTCAGTGGATGTGTGGAGTATCGTTGAGAGAGAGGGAGACAAATGATGAATTGCGAAAGATGATGGGAATAGAGCCTGTGATGGATGCTGTGAAGAGAAACAGTTTGAGATGGTTTGGTCATGTGTTGAGGAAGGATGAAAGTGACTGGTTGAGAAGAGTGATGGAAATGAATGTAGAAGGAAGTGGAGGACGGGGAAGACCGAGAAAGACTTGGCTAAAGATGGTGGAAGAAGAAATGGGGGCAAGGGGGTTAACAAGGAGAGATGCAGAAAATAGGGCAAAATGGAGAATATTGTCATGGGGCCCGCAAGGCTAACCCCCGCTCTAGCAGGGAAAATGGCCTTAAAATGCATGTTGTTGTTGTTGTTGATGGATGCTGTGAAGAGAAACAGTTTGAGATGGTTTGGTCATGTGTTGAGGAAGGATGAAAGTGACTGGTTGAGAAGAGTGATGGAAATGAATGTAGAAGGAAGTGGAGGACGGGGAAGACCGAGAAAGACTTGGCTAAAGATGGTGGAAGAAGAAATGGGGGCAAGGGGGTTAACAAGGAGAGATGCAGAAAATAGGGCAAAATGGAAAAGATTGTCATGGGGCCCGCAAGGCTAACCCCCGCTCTAGCAGGGAAAATGGCCTTAAAATGCCTGTTGTTTGTTGCTGTATACCCTTCCTCTCGTCCATGGTACACTGAATCTTGCGGTGAGGCAGTTGCCCTGAAACAAACTGCCTTCGCCTCATGGAAGGCAAAGCCAACTGAAGGCAATCTCATTTCCTTTCACAAAGTTCGGAACAAGTGTGTGTCTACCCTCAGAGGAACCAGAAAACAATATATCTCTCCTCTCAAGACTGAACTCGTAAACCTTTCTCCCTCTTCCAAATGCTGCCTGTGTCTGATCAAACCTATTTCTGGAGTTTGTTCCCCCTCCATCCCCTCCCTTACCTCGAACGGTCACACAGCTGACCCTGAAAATGAAAAAGCCGAATGCCTCAACTCTGTGTTTGCCTCAAAATCCTGTGTCCCAAACCCATCTCTCTCTGTACCCACCTTACCCAGTCGAACCCAGCTACTCGTGGACTCTGTGTCCTTCTCTCCTGACAAGATGGAGAAGTTTCTGTCAATCCTCGACTCTGATTCTGCTATTTGACCTGACGACCTCAGCCCACAGGTCCTAAAATCCTGGTCTGATGCTCTATCGCGCCATCTCTCTGTTCTCTTCACCCTCTCTTTTGCTCAAGGTCAGCTGCCATCAGCTGGAAATCAGCCAACATTACCGCTTTCCACAAAAAGGTGGAAAAACAGATCCGTGCAACTACAGACCAATCAGTCTGCTCCCAATAATCAGCAAGGTCATGGATTCCATCATCGCTTCTGAAATTAAACGCCTTCCTCTTCTCCAATGGCTTGTTCTCGGATCATCAATTTGGATTCAGACCACGTCACTCTACCCTGGACATGATACTTCTGCTGTTTCAACAATGGGTGGAGGTCCTCAATGCCAAACAGGAAATCAGAGCAGTCTCCCTTGACATATCTCGTGCCTTCAATACGGTCTGACACCCCGCCCTGCTCAACCAAACTCTCCTGCTATGGTATCCATGGAAACCTCCACGCATGGCTTGCGGACTTCTTTTCTGGTCACAGTCAACGTGCTGCCCTGAATGGCATTCTCTCATCTCCCCTTCCTGTCCAGGCTGGAGTTCCTCAAGGCAGTGTTCTGGGCCATGAGCGTTTTCTGGTCTTCATGAATGATCTCTCCGACTCTCTGGAAAATCCTCTCTTTCTCTTTGCTGATGATTCCACTCTCTGCCGCTCCATATCTCAACCCTCAGATCGGCAGTTTGCAGCCTCCTCACTCTCTGCAGACCTGGATAACATCACAAACTCGTCAAACAAGTGGAACATGTCTTTCAATCCTGACAAATCTCACAGTCTCACTATATCTCTCCGAAAAGACTATCTGTACAACCCTCCCATCGACTTTCTCAACAATTCTCTCATTGAAGTTCTGTCGCTCAAGCTTTTGGGTCTTTTGGGTCTGGTTCCTGGGAAAACCACATTTCCAAGCTGGCTTCCAAAGCCAGTTGCCGACTGGGTATGCTCCGTCATGCAAAGTCCTTTCTGGGCACTTCTGAGCTCCTCACCACATACAAAGCTTCCATAGAATATATGCTCATAGCAGCTCAATAGAATACTGCTCTCCCCTCTAGGCTGGTGCTTTTGCCTCATACCCAGCTCGGCTTCACGTGGTTGAAACCAAAGCTTTCAGAATCATTGGAATCTCCCGCGATGAAGCAGATTCTGAGGGCCTATCACTCTCTCACCACAGGCAGGTTGGTGGTCTTTCTGTCTTCTATAGACTCCTCTCTGGCCTTGCTCCACCCCCCATCCCCCCAAATATTTCTGCAGGACACACAAGATCTGTCAGCAACCCTCTTCTGGTAAAACTGCCAAAATCAAGACTATCTGCTCACCTTCACTCTTTCATTCTTCTTTTCTCCTGCCTCTGGAACAATCTCTCACCCTCTCTTCACTCCCACTCCTCCGTCCAGGTCCTTAAAACAGCTGTTCACCACCATCTCTCATCTTCCCCCATCCAAAATCTTGATATTTTCTACTCCCATTAAAACACCTCAAATCCGCCTCTTTCAATCTCCAATTTTTTTCCTGAAATTCCTTGTGTTCATTTGCTTTATACAGTGTACGTCTTCCCCTCCCCCCCAACGCTCTCCCTTCCACAGATCTTCCGACGTCGCTGTTCTCTCCTGTTGTTTGCTTGTGTGCTTACCTCTCCCTCCCCCCTCTTGTCTCCTGCTGCCTTCATTGGATGTTTTATGGGTCTGTTTTCATGTTTAATGTGTTAGCTCTTACACGAGCTTCGATTTTGTATCCATGCATATATATATACTGAAACGCAAAAGAAACTTACCACCTTTGAAACCTTTAAATATCAACAATAACACTGCGTGTAGTAAATGTGTGAACTTATTTGTGGACAATAGTGTCCTCAATGTCAGACAAAATGGTCACGGATGGTCACTTGAACCTTCAATGGTCACTTCATAGCACAGCTGTTGAACAGCCGTTTTGACTGTCAGTGATTAGCCAAGGGGTACGGGATGATTTTAATGAGCTGCGCGTGATGTCTTGATATTGGCTTTAAAAAGGCCAGTGCAAAATGGGCATTTCAATCAACATGCCACGATTGTCAAGGCATCAACGGCAGCGTGCCCTTGGCATGCTGCAAGGCGGACTGAGCTACCGTGAGGTGGCACGTCGCCTTGGCTGTTCACACCAGACGATATCGGCACTGGTGGACAGAGACACCCTCCACAACTCTGCAGATGACAGACCTCGATCAGGGAGGCCAAGAGTCACCACTGCAAGGCAGGACAGGCAGATGGTCCGAAGTCACCTGCGGGATCGATTCCGTCCAGCATCCCGCACTGCGGCAGAAACTCCGGGGCGTGCAAACCCACGGATCTCCAATGATACTGCACGAAGACGACTGCATGACTATGGTCTGACTGCCAGAAGACCATACAGAGGCCCCGTGATGACGGCTGCCCATCGCCGCAACCGACAGAGATGGTGCCAGCAGCATCAGCGGTGGACCTTGGCGCAGTGGAACGAGGTCGCTTTCAGCGATGAGTCAAGGTTCTGTGTGGACAGTCCTGATGGGCGTGAGCGTGTCTGGAGAAGACCTGGCGAGCAATATGCCGATTGTTGCATGCGTCAAGCCAACAGGTGGGGTGGCCCAAGTGTGATGGTGTGGGCCGCCATATCAGGCCGGTACAGGACGCCACTGGTGGTTGTGGATGGGAATCTTAACGCCCAGCGGTATATGGATAACATCCTGCGACCTCATCTGCTGCCATTCCTGCTAGACCACCCAGAACTGAGAACCTTTCAGCATGACAACGCTCATCCCCATGCTGCTCGCTTTACCACTGCATTTCTCCAAGGCGAGAACATCAACACCATGCAGTGGCCTGCGCTCTCCCCTGACCTGAATCCCATAGAGCACCTGTGGGATGAGCTTGGGAGACGCGTAGTTGGCAGGGCCAGGACACGCGCAGAGCTGCTTCAGACATTGAGGACTGAGTGGGACAGAATCCAGCAGCAATCCATCCAAAGACTGGTAGGCAGTATATGCCGACGATGCACTGCCTGTATCCAAAATAATGGTGGCCACACACGCTATTGAAAGGGGACTGACATTGCACCCTGTGCTGTTCTGTATTGTAGAACAAACTGATGAGATGGTGTATCTTGGTCAAAAACTTGACATGTCATCAATAAAATGCCAATGCTTAAATTAGCAATTGTTGGTTTGTTTTATTTTGAACTGTTACAATTTTATTACATTTCAAACAAGTGGTACGTTTCTTGCATGACTGCAATAGTCATGCAGTCGTCTTCGTGCAGTATCATTGGAGATCCGTGGGTTTGCACGCCCCGGAGTTTCTGCCGCAGTGCGGGATGCTGGACAGAATCGACCCCGCAGGTGACTTCGGACCATCTGCCTGTCCTGCCTTGCAGTGGTGACTCTTGGCCTCCCTGATCGAGGTCTGTCATCTGCAGAGTTGTGGAGGGTGTCTCTGTCCACCAGGGCCGATATCGTCTGGTGTGAACAGCCAAGGCGACGTGCCACCTCACGGTAGCTCAGTCCGCCTTGCAGCATGCCAAGGGCACGCTGCCGTTGATCCCTTGACAATCGTGGCATGTTGATTGAAATGCCCATTTTGCACTGGCCTTTTTAAAGCCAATATCAAGACATCACGTGCAGCTCATTAAAATCATCCCGTACCCCTTGGCTAATCACTGACAGTCAAAATGGCTGTTCAACAGCTGTGCTATGAAGTGACCATTGAAGGTTCAAGTGACCATCCGTGACCGTTTTGTCTGACAGTGAGGACACTATTGTCCACAAATAAGTTCACACATTTACTACACGCAGTGTTATTGTTGATATTTAAAGGTTTCAAAGGTGGTAAGTTTATTTTGCGTTTCAGTATATATATATATATATATATATATACACACACACATAAGTCATTATGCGACTCCATCAGTGGTGAACCGCCATGAAGGTATCCCATTCAGCTATCGCTGTACCTTAATGGGAGTGATAAACACCGTCTGCCACACAGTACATTATCTCTGGCATCCACTCATTATATGGTGTTGCAGAGATGCTGTCGGGAGTAACCAATCAGAATATAATTCTTTAGTTCTCCAACCTAATGAGTGCACGCAGTGACGTCACCGCCACGCCTGCCAAACTCGTAGGAGCCATCTAGCAGTAGTATATATATATATATATATACCAAGCCATATATACCTATATATATATACCATGTACCAAGCACTCAAAACGAAGTGAAAATATCCTGGTAGCTGAAGAGTGCCAAAATTGTCCCAGTGATTTTTGGCGAACAGGAATGATACAAAAGAACCTTGCAGAGAACCTTCATAAAAAAACACCCCTGGTAATATTACCACAAACGACCTGCAGTTGGAAACTGCCCGAGGGTCAGTGACGATCCTCAAAAGAATCCTTGGAATAAAACTTTGAAAATAAGAAAACTTCACAAACTGGTCCATGTCATGATCCCTTACTGAAATATAGGGGGATACTTCGAGACCTGGGAGGGCTTCGTTCCACTTTCTGAAACTTGCATATGGAGATAACAACCAACAACACTCACACTCTCACACCGGCCATGTCTGATAGAAGCACAGCATTCACGTAATGTGCAGAAACGATTCATTCTGTGATCCCTTACTTGTTTTCGAGCACGATGTCAGGAAGCCAAACCATGTTGGGTGGGACACGAATCAAGTCTACTCCATCGTAATTCTTTGAGTCCCACGAAAGACGTTTGTCTATCCACTGCTGCACAACAGCAAGGACAGCAAACAGCTTACAAAAAAGCTGTTGCCAGGTTTCATCCATAATAATGTGTTACTCCATGACTTTTGCATCCTTTCCTATGTTAGAGTATATTATCAGAGAAACATAAGGAAATACACCACAATTGTTCAAGAAATCTCTGCACATTTTATTTTGTGTGTGTTCAAGATCGAGACTCATGGAAGAGCTAACAATCACAAAAAAAACAAAAACTGACATAAAACATAAGATAAAGGGAGCGGGAGACAAGATGGGGAGAGAGAGGGAAGCACACAAGCACAACAGTGGAGGACAGGGACATCGGGAGATCTGTGGGAGGGAGCGGGCTTGGGGGGATGAGGCATGGGAAGGGGGGTGGGGCGGTTGGAGAGGTGTAAAACACATGGACACTGCTAGGACAGCTGTTCTAAAGACCTGGAGGGAGGAGTGGGATTGAAGAGAGTTTGGGAGTTTGTTGCAGAGGTGGGAGAAAAGAGGAATGAAAGAGTGAAGGTGAGCAGAGAGTCTTGATTTTGGCAGTTTAACCATAAGAGGGTTGCAGGCAGATCTTGTACGACCTGTAGGAATATTTGGGGGACATAGCACAGACCTGCCTTCAGGAAGTGAGTGAAAGGCTCTCGGAGTAAGCTTAATCGCGGGAGATTCCAATGATTCTGAAAGCTTTGGATTCAACAGCGTGAAGCCGAACTTGGTGTGAGGCAGGAGCACCAGCCCAGAGTGGAGAACAGTATTCCATTGATATGTGGATGAAAGCCTTGTGTGTGGTGAGGAGCTCAGGTGTGCCAAGGAAGGACCTCACACGACGGAGGATGCACAGTCGGCGACTGGCTTTGGAGGGCCAGCTTGGAAATGTGGTTTTCCCAGGAAAGGTCATGGCAGATAGTGAGACCCGAAAGCTTGAGTGACAGAACTTCTTGGAGAGGATTCTTCAGAAAGTATATGGGAGGTTGTCCAGTTGGTCTTTTCGGAGAGACATCGTGAAAGTGTGAGATTTGTCAGGATTGAAAGACATGTTCCACTTGTTTGACAAGTCTGTGATTTTGTCCAGTTCTGCAGAGAATGAGTAGGCTGCAAACTGCCGATCTGAGGGATGAGGTATGGAGCGGCAGAGAGTGGAGTCATCAGCAAAGCGATAGAGAGGATTTTCCAGAGAGTCAGAGAGATCATTGATGAAGACCAGAAAAAGCACAGGGCCCAAAACACTGCCTTGGGGCACTCAAGCCTGACCAGGAAGGGGAGATGAGAGAAACCCATTCAGGGCCACAAGTTGACAATGACCAGAGAGGAAGTCCGCAAGCCATGCGTGGATATTTCCATTGATACCATAGGAGGAGAGTTTGGTGAGCAGAGCGGGGTGCTAAATTGTGTCGAAGGCACATGATATGTCAAGGGAGACAGCTCTAATTTCCTGTTTGACATTGAGGACCTCCATCCACTGTTGAGACAGCAGAAGCAGCATGTCCAGAGTTGAGTGACCTGGTCTGAAACCAAATTGATGATCAGAGATCAAGCCATTGGAGAAGAGGAATGATTTGATATCCAAAGCAATGATGGATTCCATGGCTTTGCTGATAATTGGGAGCAGGCTGATTGGTCTGTCATTGCAATGGTCTGTTTTTGCACATTTTCTGTATAAAGCGGTAATGTTGGCTGATTTCAAAGCTGATCGCAGATGATCTTGAGCAAAAGAGAGGGTGAAGAGAACAGAGAGAGGGTGTGAAAGAGCGGCAGAGCAGGATTTTAGGACCCATGGGCTGATGCCGTCTGGTCCAGTTGCAGAATCGGAGTCGAGGATTGACAGAAACTTCTCCACCTGGTCAGGAGTCAAGGTCACATAGTCCAGGAGCAGCTGGGTATGACCGGGTACGGTGTGTACAGAGAGAGCCGGGTTTGGGACACAAGATTTCGAGGCAAACACAGCTTGAGGCATTCAGCTTTTTCACGTGCGGAGTCAGCTGTGTAGCTGTTTGAGGTAAGGGAGGGGATGGAGGGGGAACAAACACCAGAAACAGATTTGACCAGACGCCACCAGGATTTGGAAGAGGGAGACAGATAAGAGAGTTCAGTCTTGAGAACGGAGAGATATTGTTTCCTGGCTCTCCTGAGGATGGACACACACTTGTTCCGGGCTTTGTGAAAGGAAATGAGATTGCCTTCCATTTAATTTGCCTTCCAGGAGGCGATGGCAAGTGGTTTCAGGGCAACTGCCTCACCACAAGATTCCATGTACCATGGACAGGAGGAAGGGTATGACAACTGAAGATGAGATGGGATAAATCTGTGCATGAGCGAGAGCAATTTACTTTGGAAGAATTCCCAGGATGAGTTGATGTCAAAGGCAGTAGAAATGGGCGACCAGTTCTGATGATTTAGGGCTGCTTGAAGACCGTGCCAGTTGATCTGAGTGAAATGCCAGACTCGTTGACGCTGAGGATGCTCTCGGAGAATGGTCAGAGAGATGTCCACTTTAACAAGCATATGATCAGATGAACCTATTGGAGCAGAAGAAGAGCAGCATACATTTGTAGGCAAGTTTGTCATAGCCAAGTCTAGAAGAGAAGATGCTCCATTGACTGGAACCCGGGTCAGGAAATTGACAGATTGTGTCAGACCCAGTTAGTCGCATAAGTCCTTTGCTGAGGTACCATGTCTGGTGAGAGTGGTACCCACACCCAGCCAGCTGGCCTGATGACAGTTGAAATCGCCACATCTGAGGAAGAGATAGTTGGGATGAGTAGATAGAAGTTGGTCCATGTTATCAGACAGCGAGATGTAGATGGAGTCATCACCCTTTGGTGGACGGTACAACACACATATGAACAAAAGGTGGGAGAGAAGTGGAAGCCGTAACCAGAGGTACTCCTGGGGGTGAGGTGGAAAGAGGGCAGTACAGGGAGAGTGGGGAAGAGTGTTTTTGATAAAGACAGCAACCCCTCAACCCGGACGAGGCTCAGGTCTGTCATACCGGGGGAGGGAGTAACCAGGGAGATATTAAGGAATCAGCGACATCTTGAAGGAAGAAAGTTTCTGTTAAGCAGATTAAGTCTGGTTTGTCAGAAGCATCCTGTATGGAGAGCTCAATCAGGTTTAAGCGAAGGTCCTGGATGGTTGAGGTCCATACCGTTAAGGAAGAGGACGGGGGAGCATCGGATACAGGGGATGGGTGGGGAGAGGTAGGGTAAGATGAGGGAGAGGAGGCGGAGGAGGTAGGGAGAGCTGTTAGTAGTGTGTCAGAGATTTCAGAAGAGCTAGGAGAAAGGGAAGGATGAGGAGGACAAAAGGTTTTGATGGTGATTGGATGAGGCACAGTGAGGTGTTGTTTGAAGGGGGGCAGAGCGAGGCAGGAGGTTGGAGGAGGTGCAGGTGAGAGTTGGAAGGGAGAAGAAGCGGGGAAGATGCTTTGAGGAGGGGTGAGGGGGGGAAATTGGAGAAAAAAAAATTTGAAGGGGAGGGAGGAAGGGGGGAGTTTTGAAGGGGAGGGGTAAGGGGGGAGTCTAGGAGGGGAGGGGAAAGGGGGGAGATTTGAAAGGGATGGCTGAGGGGGGAATTTAGGAGAGGAAGGATGAGTTTGAATTTTAGAAAATGTTGGACGATTAATGGAAAACGAACATTTATTGCAAAATGAGTTTCTTGTGATTTTCAAGTCAGAGATCCGTTTGAAAACATTGGAGGAGGGGTGGAATGCAGGTGAGTATAGGGAATGTAGGAAGGAGGACCTGTAACAGATTGAATTTTTTATTTTAAATGAAGAGATTTGGTGAGCAAATCGCAAACAACCTTTTAAAGTAGAAGAAGAAAAGTGTGTTATAATATACAACAGAATACAACACTTCAGGGGAAAGTTGAAACATTTTAAAACTAAACCGTAACAACTATCTCGGGAAATTCCCTAAATGAGGGCATGAAGGATTCCTAAGGGGGATTAATGATTCCAGCACAGGTTCAGAAGCAGGAACAGAGGATAGGATTTGGCAGCCAGGAGAGCAGAGAAGAAGGAACAGGAACATTGATGGTGGTTAACCCATTTATGATTTTTTATCCTATTCATTTATTGGTCCTCGAATCCTCACAACACACAAATAATTTTTGAGAATCTCTAGGGAGTACGGCTCCCCATTTTGGGCTGGAGCTCTAACATCGTATCTGATGCTTCTTCATGCTAAAGATTCCAAAGCTCTGTCGATTGAATTGGAATGTCCAAAAAGGATGAAGATACTCATGAGCTTGCTCTTTCCCACCACCTACATATTTTGGGTCTCACTGGGTCTGCCCCCCACCCTTCCCAACACCTCCCACCTTCTCTCAAATTACATCTACATTTCTTGTACCAGCAGCACGTTCAAATTAATGTTCCTGCCACATCAGCCCAACTTGGTCGCTCATGCTTAGCATCCAACCGACTCATTGAATGTGTCCATCAAATGAGGTCTACATTTAATCTTCATTCGTTCATGAGTTTCACCCAAAATGGGTGCAAGACTATTGCAATGGTCCTGTCTGTCTGTGTTTGTCCGCGTCTATATATTTTTGCCTCAAAAATGGTTTTCTCTGCAACTGCTTGTCCGATTGATGCAAAACTAGTATAGTGGGGTCTCCTCATGGAGAATATATTTTTTCTTATACGAACGTCATAGATCACATGGTATGGCAGGCTTGGCAGCCATATTGGATTAAAGGGAAAAATCTGGACATCATTTTCTCCGAAACCACTCAACGAAAATAATTGAAACTTGGCATGTGTCATCAACTCCCCATGCGGTATACAGGGTGATAATGATGATGTCATCAGTGAAGTGATATTCCAGCCATAATTGATTGAATTGAAATCGTTATCCAAAAAATCTGAAACTTCATATATCTGACCTCTGACCTGATGTGGGTGAAAAATTAAATTTATGACATTATCGGTCACATGGTACGGCAGCCATATTGGATTAAAGGAAAAAAATGGACATCAGTTTCTCCAAAACAACTCAACCAAAAAAATAGAAACCTAGCATAACGATGACGTCATTATACAAGTCGTATTAAAATTGGTTGAATTGAAATTCTTATCTGAAAAAATTGAAACTTCATATATCTGATCTGTGACCTGATTTCTTTCTTTATTTGTATGCAGCCTGTGGCTGTTTGGCTGCATCATCTTTTGGGGGTGTGGCTGTGCCACTGATGTAATGTCCCCTTACCAGCTAGCTGGTACTCATTTTGCCAACCTCGAAAGGATGATTGGCTGAGTCGACCTGCCTGGTGTTAATTCAACAGAACGACAGGGACTTGAAACTCAAGACCCTAGGATCTTAAGCCAGCCACCTTAACCGTGAAGCCAACACCAGGTTTTATGACCCGATGTGATTGAATAATTAAATGTAGGACTCTAATATCCCATGGCAATAAACTATGTGACATAATCGGGTGCATGGATGATACAGGTATACGGACCATAATAGCAGTGTGCTCAGTTAACGATGGTATTTTTGTTCAGAATGAACGCGCAAGGTGGCGAGACGATGCGCTCTCCGAATGTCGTTCTCATCTGTAGAACCACCATCAACATTTCCATTGCTGTTCCTCCCTTCAGGTATTACAGTTGTCATCTAATCACAGTCTTATATCAATTCCTAATAGCTACTGTTTGGCTTTCTACTCTCCCTAGCTTTTCTCCCCAAACATCATTCTTTCCAGCTACATCACCTTGCCCGCTCTCAATATTCATCCTCCATTGTCCTCTCTCTTCCAGCTCTTCCATAAGCCGACATATCTGTTTCAATATAATTATTTAACTTCATTGGATTGAAATTTTTACTCATTTGCAAAAAGCATCAATAGGGGTTTTGTGCCAATCACGAACTGATGATATTCAATGTCGCCTTTTTATGGAGAGGTTTCCACACAATGTCCTCGATGTCACCTTCATTTTATTGAGATCCTTTGTGTTCGGAGAAATACATTTGTTAGAGTGATCAGTGCTGTGAATTTGAGAGAGAAAGTAATTGAACCCTCACCAACTCGATCCACACATTGCTCGTCAACGACTCGTCTTGTTGTTTCTGAAAAGACATAAAGCTTTGAGTCAACAGTCTGTCCTGTGACTCTCCAAAACAGTTAAAACCATCGGAAAACAATCAATAGCTTGTTTCTAGAACTGGGAAGTTCATTGCACAAACACTCAACATTCCAGCAAAGCAAACCATGTTGTTATGTAAAACCACAAGACTTCAACCAACCCTAAGTGGGCCTTTTGATGGAACTCACCAATGAAATGAGGTTGGTGAGAGTCATTTTAATCTGAACATCCACCATGTCAGACTGTTTAATGGCCGGACGAACACTCTTTTCATAGCCCTGAAAGAGATTGGTGATGAGATGTTCCTCTTCGTTTATGTATCTTGCTCCTTGAGCAGCCACTGTGAGATGGAACACGAACCTTACTGCAGAATTGCAGTCTAAACCCGACATTGGGTGGTCCAGAATACAACAACAACAACAGGCATTTTAAGGCCATTTTCCCTGCAAGAGCGGGGGTTTGCCTTGCGGTCCCCATGACAATCTTCTCCATTTAGCCCTATTTTCTGCATCTCCCCTGGTTAACCCCCTTGCCCGCATTTCGTCTTCGACCATCTTTAGCCAAGTTTTTCTCGGTCTTCCCTGTCCTCTACTTCCTTCTACATTCATTTCCATCACTCTTCTCAACCAGTCACTTTCATCCTTCCTCAACACATGACCAAACCATCTCAACCTGTTCCTTTTCACAGCATCCATCACAGGCTCTATTCCCATCATCTTTCGCAAGTCATCATTTGTCTTCCTCTCTCTCAACGATATTCCACACATCCACCGAACCATTCGAATTTCCACCCTTTCCAGCCTTCGTTGCTGCCTACGTTCATTACCCATGTCTCGTTCCCATAAATCATAACACTTCTCACACATGCACCATACACCTTTCCCTTCAGCTTCAACGACATTCCCATCCTCGTCAGCACGCCACTCAGTTCCTGAAACTTCTTCCATGCACATCTCACTCCAGCAACCGTTGCCGAGTCTGATCCACCTTCTCCATTCAGCACGTCTCCGAGGTAACAAAATGTTTTCACACCTTCCAGCTTCACGCCATCTCCAAGATCCAACTCAACATTTCCTCCATCTGCAGCTCCTTCTGTGCACACCTTAGACTTGAATGTAGCTGCCACACTGGTTAATGACCCTCTCAAACCACTACATTTTTGATGAACCCACTCAGCGCACATTGTACATTGAATGGAATTCACTCCGACACCCTTCCTGCACACAGCACACGGCCACTTCCAAGTTTTTTCCACCTCACCACATGCTTTACCACTTGCCATCACCTTCGTTTTTCCGATATTCACCTTCAGACCTTTTGTCTCCATACATTCCTTCCACTTGTTCATCTTCTCCTTCAATCCATCCATACTTTCTGCAATCAACACCAGATCATCTGCATACAACTCCCACGGTAAACCCTCCTTTACGTTCCGAGCCAGCACCTCCATCACAGCTACAAATAGTAGTGGACTTAGTACCGACCCCTGATGCACTCCCACCTTCACCTCAAACTCACCACTGTTCCCGTCCTTCGTCCTTACAGCTGTGCGCGCTCTTTTGTACATTGCCATCACCACTCTGATCAACCATTCCTCCACTCCTAACTTCCTCAATGCCCATGTCACTACTTAATGTGGAACCCCATCGAATGCTTTCTCCAGATCAACAAACCCAAAAAACAACTTCTTCCTCTTCTCCATGTACTTCTCCTGCAACTGCCTCACAATAAAAAGCACGTCTGTCATGCCTCTTCCTGGCATAAATCCAAACTACATTTTGTCAATCTTCACTTTCTTCCTCATCCTCCTCTCCAACACCCTTTCCAATACCTTCATTCCATGCTCCAATAACTTTATCGCTCGATACGAGCCACAGTCCAGATGGTCACCTTTCCCCTTGTATAGAGGGACGAGGGTACTCAGTTCCCCAGCCACTGGAATGCGGCCTTCTTTCACCACCAGATTGCAGATCTCTGTCATTCTCTTCACACCCCAATTTCCCGCTGCCTTCAACATATCTCCCACAACTCCCGTCGGCACTCCCGCTTTTCTACTCTTCATTGCTTTTATCGCTTCCTCAGCTTCCTTCTCAGTTATCTTCTCTGCCGGTCGTAAAACTGGGTTACTCTCTATGTTGCCATCCCATTCATTCTCTGCATTCAACAGTATTTCCATATATCTCTTCCATCTTCCTTTAATTCCATCTGGGTCCACAACGATTAGTCCCACTTCATCCTTCAAGCAGCTCACCCCCATCACATCACACCTCTCTTTCGCTATCTGCTTTGCAATCCTGAATACCGCTCTCTGACCCTCTTCCGAATCCAATCGTTCTCCGAACATTTTCCTACATGCCTCCTGCGCCTTTGCTACCTCTTTCTTCAGAATAATATGAGAAAAAAAATTGTAACAACTGTTTAATATTCCCACCATCCATAATTGTTCCTTTGGTCATAGAAACACTGTATGTGAAGTTTTAGGGATCTCCTTTAATATTTAGAGGTAGCTCAACTAACTTGTAATTTCAGTATATATAGTCTATACACTATACAGGTGAAATTGGTATATAACGCAATACACAAATTACACATACAGTACATACAAATTCTAAACACATCTACCAGCTGGTTATTCATTCTTTTCCAGTTCGGGTCTTCTTGTTGCTGTCAGGGAATGTTTTCCTGTGTTCCTGCACAACCTGCAGCAGGAACTGAAGTTGATCTTCATCATGTGTCAGCAGTCCAATGAACTCCTGAATTAGTGCAACTCCTCGTTCCGCATGGTCATTTACCACTTTCATGGCCTTCATGGCTGGATTTCAGCAAGCTGACTCCCAACAAAAAGCAGAACATCATCCTTGATATCACAAAGGGATTCACTAACCAATTCATCTGTGGTTGCATTATCAAAGTTATCCTGATCCAGAAATTCCCAGCGAGCCTGGAATCGTTTGAAGATTAAGATCTCTGGTCCAGAGGAGGGTCCCATGCAGCTCACAAACACTGCTCCAATCACAATTTCAAGTATGTGGTGGCGACAAGCAAGAAATAGCAGTTCGGTGCCCAGTCCTTGTTCAATTAACACTCGTGCTCCGGCCAGCCTACTCTACAGGGTACAATGCATACTGCATAGACCCCTCAAAACATATTTTCCTTCATAAAACATCAACAAGGCATGCAGGGCATTCATAACTCAACTTAAAATTCCTGTAAAAGTATGCGACAATCAAACTGTTTCAGTGTCCATGGTATTGCAAGACGTTAGTGTAAGACCATATGGGGAAACTTTGATGACCATGAGCTACCCATAAATATTATTGTACACCGCTCCTTTCCTATGCCATCTCCAGGCATTGCAAAACGTCATTGCCAGGCACCGAAGGGGGATTGGCAGTGACGCACGCTGAAAGGGAGTACTCAGTTTTCACTCTGGTTGTTTGTTTGTTTGTTTGTCTGTCCGGGCGATATCTCAGCCATCCTTTGAGCTGGGAAGCTGAAATTTCGGCACAATAGTGAGCAAGTCCTTTGTCAAAAATTGTATTTTTTGTTTTTTGATTAATCAATTAATTGCGGAGTTATTTAATTATTATCGATTAATTAAGTACTTATTTAATTAATCTAATTTCCTTTCTCTTCTGACCATTAACTCAGGCACCTTTTGAGTTAGGAAGCTGATATTTGGACATGCCAATGACCAGGTGATTTCGCTGCAAAGGCTATTTTTGATTTATTAATTCATCAACTAATCAATTAATCGATTAATTATTTAATTATTCGATTAATGACAAAAAAATTATTTTTTAAAGTTACAGATTCTGATGAAATGGTGGTGGTTTATGTGTTCTTTGACCAAATTGATTAATAATTTAATGTTTTAATAATTACTATTTCTTTATTTTCATTATTAATCATTTATTTATTTTCTTTCTCATTTGGCCAATATCTCAGGCACCTTTTGAGCTGGGAAGCTAATATTTGGACATGACAGTGACCAAGTGATGTGGCTATAAAGGATATTTTTCATTTATTGATTAATCATTTAATCGATTAATTATTTATTGATTAATTGATTAATTATTTATTGATTAATCGATTAATTATTTAATTTTTTATTAATGACTTATTTAATTAAATTTCAAAAAGATACATCTTCGGATGAAGCACTAGTGGTTTAGTTATGTAATTAGCCAATTGATTACGAAAATATTTTGTGATAATCTTTTATTGATTTTAATTATACAATTAATCAATCAATTAGTGTGCACCTCCCTCCCAATGCAGCCTCTATGAGCTGCACTGCGGTTTTGCCGGGCCCTGGAGGTGCCCCGGCAATGCCGCGCTGTAGGATATTTAATTATTTGGCATGGGGGTGGTGTACTTTGAATGTATCTGTACTTGTTCAATTTCATTTCACCAGCAGTGTTTTTTTTAGTTATTGGAACAGTTCTGGAGAGTGAGAACATAATTGTGGACCACCCCACCCTACAAATATATATATATATATATATATATATATATATATATATATATACATTTTTCCTATACTACTGTTACTGCCAATATATATATATACACACACATATATACACACATACACACACACAAACACACACAGTATATCCACACTATAGTAGCTTTTCAGCATATAATTTTGTACACATTTGATGGGAGGCCATTTTTTTGCGGTACGATCCTCCATGTACTCGATATATGTGCATATCTTAACATAATGGAGCTAGTGCATAAATGGCTATATATATATATATATATATATATATATATATATATATATATATATATATATATATATATATATATATATATATAATTATTATTCATAATTTGTATGCAGCACATCACTGTGGGGTAGCATCAATGGCTGAGAGTGTGGCTGTCGTTCTCATTTGTAGAACGACGCCCTCTGTATCTTAGTGCAGGAATTTGTAATTTGTTCAACGTACTGGTGATAGCTTGGCTACCCTTCGCCAAGGACAACATGGGATCTTTAATGTCCACCAACAAATGCTGGCAGACAGCTCGTGTAACGTCCATCCAAGGGAGGGCACACATACCGATGAATCATCCGGCTGTGAAACACCAGGATGGTAGCTTATAGCTAGGCCGAGATTTGAACCAAGCCATGGCTAACAGCTGAGAGTCAAGTGTGCATACCTTTGGGGTCGAGGCCATCCTGACAGCCACACATATATCAGTGTCATGTCACATCTTGTGTCAGTGTTGGTTAATTTATCCTTCCTGACTGTAAACATCCTAATTGGTGATCAGCAGGGCAGAGACAATGTGTTCGTGTGGCAGACGACAATTGTTGCTAACAGGTTGTGCAGCAGGTGCTGTGATGGGACTCAATCTGTGCCTTGCTGCTTCATCAACTTAGCGGGTTTGATATATACATGTTACGGTAGAACGTATCATATGTACCTTCCGGCGGTGTACCACTTTAT
>NC_136273.1:61040064-61115064 GCF_964187855.1 Myxine glutinosa | reverse complement strand
ATAATCACATTCTGGTGCAACGAAGAGTCAGAATTAATGGCAACGAGTCCTTAACTGACATAGACTAAGAATAACTAGCAAGATGTCCGAAAGTTGTCTACGTGAGATGCGGTGGACCTGGGCACGACATTTAATGGGGGAAAAAGGGGAAGGTCGGTTCTACAGAGTGTTATTTACAGGCAATGGGACTAGGGAATGGGGGATTGGGGATAGTTGGGGAGTATTGGGGAAATAGGGGAATATTTACAAGCGGATATGGAGGCCAAATGCCATATCCGCAACAATATATATATTGTTACTGATCGCGGTTTAGGATGTTGTTTGCCGAGCGAAGGCTCCGCGACCGAACAGTTGTTCCCCGACTCACCCGATTCACCCAGAACTTTGGCCGTATCGCACCGCAGCTGCCCAATCTGGGAAAAGACTAAAATGACGAAATGCATAGAGGAAAAGGAATAAGACGAGAAGACGGACAGAAGAG
Source organism: Myxine glutinosa (assembly GCF_964187855.1). Classification (NCBI taxonomy): domain Eukaryota; kingdom Metazoa; phylum Chordata; class Myxini; order Myxiniformes; family Myxinidae; genus Myxine; species Myxine glutinosa. Next base: position 61,114,583 of record NC_136273.1, on the reverse strand, counting down.
TAATTGGATTTATTATACACACAAGCAAAAAGAAAGCAGTCACGTTTATTTACAACACATAAGACGCAGGTGACACAGTGCAAATACTAGCTTATACAGACTTAATTAATTAAATACCCAGGGACAAGACACACAGAACAAACTCACATACACAAGAAGGGTGGAAAGGCAGGAGGTGGATGGCTGGAGGGAGAGGAAGGTCCAAGGGGGTCCTGCAGCACGATCGGCGCGTTTAGCAGCCGCCGTTCCTTCGCGGCCCTGCTCAAAACCGCCGTCCAGGCCCCAAGCGGCTGTTGGGTGTCGTTGCTGCTGTGGCCGCCGCTGCTTTTCCAGGACTCGTCTGACTCGTCTGGTCCAAACCCTCAACTCAACAACCTCTTGCACGTCTCCCTGTCCAACCACTCTTTCTCTCTTGGTCCAACCACTCCTTCTCTTTCTTGGTCCAACCACTCTTTCTCTCTCTTGGTCCACTCACTCCTCACCACCGACTCTTCACCACCGACTTCTCACCACCGACTTCTCACCACCGACTCCTCACCACCGACTCCTCACCACTGACTCCTCACCACCGACTCTTCACCACCGACTCCTCACCACCGACCCTTTTCCACCGACTCTTTTCCACCGACTCTCTACGCTTCTTGCGCGCGCGCCTTTATAGCGCCTCCGGCGATCAAGCCGCCGGCCTTCAGGACACGCCCATCGGTGTGCTCACCTCGGCCCTGGTTGGTCACGCGACCCTCTGGCTCCGCCCTTGATGATGACGGGCGGGCACGCCCCTCTTCCCCGACCCGAGCACATGTTCAATGGTGGTTTTGGAGGGGATGTAATTGGCAATCGAGGCTTGGCAATGACGAAAGGGGATGTGAAAGGAAATGGAGATTTTGGGGGTGGGAATGAAAGGGGATCTATTCTCTTTCACTGGTGCAATGGAGTACTTCAATTAATGGGAGACACAGCCTTACTCTAAAACACAGAATAAGATATAACTATCGAACAGGGGTATTCTATTATTGGCTGACGTGTATGCTCGTGGACTAATTATGGGATGCCCTTTCACCTTTACACAGCTCCGGAGGCAGGGGGCGCAGAATAAACAATAATAATAATAATAAAGCACACTATCAAAAAAATATACAGTCCTCATATCCGCAACACTGCCCCCTCCTCCTCTTAGGCACGTCCCGGGCCTACAACTTTTTATTTGGTGTGACACGTAGGTGTAGTTCCCTCTACTTTTAACCTGACCCTGAGTGCGACAGTTTTAAAACATAAATAAATGTGTCCCGCTGCTCCATTGCACCCTGCCTAACAGACTTACGCCCACAGTTAACCGAATTGCGGAATGGTCTTCAAACTACACACTGACGGTGGGGAGCATTATTTACAATGACGCTATTTTTATTTACAAAACTAACCCAGGACCTGCGATTGTTCTTTCTGGGGGGGAGACAGTCTGCTCTGCATCGACGCACCATTAAAGCACCCAAAAACGCACCAATACAAGCACCCTCAAGCACCAATCGGTGCAGTCACCATAGTTCATCAGTGTTCAATGCATGTTCAATAAAAAATAAAATCAACAACCCCTAACCCTGCAGGTGATCTCTTGCTCTTCGGCTCCCTCTGCTGGTTATTATTATTTGTTCTTCCAGATGTTGTCATTCTTTCATTTTCTTATTGGCGGCCTACTTGCAATAAAGTGTGCCCAATGTGTCCTTTTTATTTTCTTTTATTTATGGCCCACAGGGCCGACTACGTGTGCTTCACCTGTGTGGCATCGGTGCCCTGTGGCCAAGGTCCGCCAGCAAGATTTCGGGCCCTCATGGCCGGTTCCAGCAGAGGGGCCATGCCCCAACCCATGGGGTCCATAGGTGGTGCTCGGCCACAGACATGTGGTCCATAATGTGGTGCATCGATGCAGACAGCTGGTTCTGAGAGTTCTGGGCGCACAATGGAGGACTCACGCACGCTCCCCTCGGCACCCAATGGCGCACAGGTCATGTGGGAGACAAAAGAGACAATTGAGCGAGGGGTAAGGTCACAAGGGTACACATCAATAAGGCAATGCAAGGCGAAATGCGTACGGAGGGCGAAGTGGGAAAGCTCGTCCCTACCGTACGTCACCCCCCTGTCACCTACACTACCCTTGCCCTTACCCCATATTTACAAAATCTACCCATTTACAAATTCGTCACTACTGTCACGTCTTCCCCATATTTCTCCTATACCAAATTCGTCTCCACAATCCCTCTACTTCAAAATTTGCCATCACCAAATTCATCATCAATCCTCATAAGGAGGAAGAGATGGAACATCAAAGCACAATGTCACACCCACGTCATGATGCGTCTCACAATCCAAAACATTTTGCATCAAAAATAATTAAAACATGGCATGGTGTGGAGTACCTGTCACCTCAGGTGAGTGGATGCAGATGGTGCGAGGAGACTCCAATCCTAACTATCCTCTAAATGACCTTAACACACTTTACACTACCCGGGGTCTCTCCCTGCCAATCCATTGGCCAACTTACATTATGGGTTCTAAAAACCAATTCCCATTGCCCAAACTGTGGTGCTTCTCAATTTGGGGTCTCACTCCCCCGATTCATCTCCCGGTGCCCTTGCACAATTTCTGGGCTGTGACGTGTAGCTCTCCCAGCAGGTCTACCCACCTGCACACCTCCACCACTGTAGTTGCCACCCGAGCTTACCTAGCTCCTCACCCTAACCTAACTAACTGGGGAAGACCCCTCCTGGTTCTGTCACCCCTTGGTGCCCTCTGGCACTGGGCTACCCGGGTCCGTCCTCCGGATCCTCGGGCCCCATCCACAACAACTACTACCGGCTCCCAGAGCCCACCTGCGGCCTCACCTGGCCGACATCCTCACAGTGGTGGAGTGCCCAAACCAACTACACACACTAACAGGCTACACGCCCAGCCATTTCCACAACACTAATGCACCCATCCAAAGACCATTCTTTCACCCACACCACAGATGCCAATATCCAACCACAATTTACCTGTACCCTCTACCTAACACTTACACTACCCGCCCCGGGTATCCGTGATGGGGGTCCACTCTTCCCCCATTCACACCTTCGCACCATCCACTCCACTCCACCATTTCCATCCTACTCACTCCACGACCATCCATTCCAATACTCCATTTATTCCACACTACCATTCTCCATACCTGTTGTTGCACACCTGTGCACTCACACCTGGTGCCACCTGCACCCTCCTCCTCTTCCTGGACCAGTTGGTCAACACAACACACATCACCATCACTCACTCATACACTGCTCCATCCACCTGTTCAGTTGCACACCTGTGCAATCACACCTGTTCAATCCTCAAACACACGGCATCATCTCAGCTAACTACTCCCCTCTGAAACTTGCGCTTCCCAGTCGTCCCTTTAAACTATTGCGCTCCCACGTCATTATCATCCACTCTACTCTACCTTCGTCCCCACTACAGGTGTCATTGTCACTAACTAACCTTAACGTTACCTAATGTCATCTTCGCTAGATCCCTACACACAATATCCTAACCCACCCGGGCTAGTTTTCACTGCGATAAACCCCATAAACTAGTGCTCCTTTGCCCCCCCTGGTGTGAGGGATGGTGGATTGCCCATCCCACCACATCGGGGAGGTCCTACTATCAATTTCGCTCGTCCAAATCCAACAAATCAAAAATTTGTCATTTACTGCTAATCACCGTACCAATGATCAAATTTTGCCTTTTTCTAATTTTGGGTCCAAAACACTAACCTCATCACCCGTCTACTTATTAGATCCTCTCGGTGCGCCAATTCCCTTCTAAAGCTCGGCTTCGTACAGCCGAGCAATGAACGCGGGTTCTTTGGTGCCGGCGGCTGGATGCGTCCGGCACTCGGTGCAGGGACGGGGGCTTACCCGTGCCGAGATCCCACGCACCACCTCGGCGCGGAGCCATTCAATTTCCCGATCTCGACCTGCCGGAATGCCTCAACAAAAAGTGGTCGCCATGACGACCCTTCCTATCCAGCCGCCCGCTCCGCCTAGTGGAGCCCGGACGCGGCCGTCCCACGCGAGGCCCAGCGTGGATCGCGCACGGCGGTCCTTTCGAACCCGCCGTGGCTCGGATCCCCGCTGGTTCTCGCGGCACGCGAAGCCCGGCACGCACCGAGGGCCCGATTCGGCTATAAGTCGTGCTAAACTCTACCCCGTTTAACGTCGATGCTTCACCTGCATGCTTACACCCTGCAGCCCGTTCCTTGCTCACACATCCAGCCATTCCCATGCTCCTCGTACCTTTCCTTACACACCCAGGTACCCTCATTCCACTCACAGCCTTGGTCACACACCTGACCACCGAACACTTTGGCACACATTCGTCACTCGCACACCTCACCAATACACCTCTTCGCGCCCCCTCCTCGGTCACCTCCTCTGTGACAATCACAGGTGTGCCCTCACTCGCACATCCTACCACGTGCCTCACTACCAATTCCAGCGTGCATTCCCACTCACGCTCCTTGTCACTCTCACTCCTCTCACCACCACTCTTGACAACGCACTCACCCTTACTCTTGACAGCGCACTCTTTCCTCATGCACCCGTCCGTTACACACCTTCCTCGCGCACACTCTCCCGTTACACCCTCTGTAACACTCACCACAGGTGTGCATTCTTCCTTGCCTTTGACAGCGCACTCTTTCCCCATGCACCTGTCCGTCACACACCTTTCTCGCACACACTCTCCCGTCACACCCTCTGTAACACTTACCACACCGCGCTTCCATGTGCTCCCTCGCACACACGCTACGACCGACTCACTCTCGCCAGCACCCTCACTCCTTGGCACGCACTTCTTCCTCACACACCCCAGAGTCGGACTTCCTCGCACACCTCCTTTTTCGCACACCAGACCTGTCGCACACTTCACCAACGGCCTCTCACGAACACCCGGGTCCATCTCGACCCCCAAGCTTCTTAAATCACCTGGCGCATCATACGCACGACCATATTGGTCACCACTTACACCGGGTCCTCTTCCTCTTCGCTTCTCCTCCATCACCTGCGAATCCCTCATCCGGTTAATGAGCACATCATCACGATCCAAACACAGACTTTGGACCAATTCTTTTATTTCCTCTTTTATCTCTTTCTTATGCTCTCTCCGTCGCTTCTTAATTTCGCTCACCCCTTCTTCCACTTCTTCTAATTTCTGCTTCACCTCTTTTATGTCCCGGTACGTCTCCTCAAGCTCATCCTCTAAGGCTACCTTGACCGTTTCCATGTGCGTCCTCACCTGCCGGTCCTTCGTCTCCATTACCTCTATCACCTCGTCCAGCCTCGTTGTCAGTCCCTCACGTACCATCTGACATTCCCTCTTCGTCGCTACCAAGTCATTTTTTAGGTCATTCTGTGTCGCTTTTAAACCTCCTATTACCGCTGTGTTCTTTTGAACCTGCTCCACTAACTCCGTCTGTCCCACCGTCAGCTGCTCCACCTCCTGCGTCAGGTCCTCTATGCCCCCTTGTAACTTTACAGTCCCCTTTCTCACCTCCTTCTCCATGTGCTCCTGACAGTGCCTCACCTCCTCGCGCACTCCTCCGACCCCCTCACTCACACCTCTTCTGATCTCTTCTCCCATCACTTGCATCTCCTGCCCAGATGCCACCCTCATCTGCTCCATTTCCTCCCTGTGAGCATCCAGTTTGGTTTCTACCCCCATTCTGACCCCCTCTATCTGCTGCCCCATTTGGTTAACTTCCCTTTCCGCTTGGTCCCTCATGTCCCTCAATTTGCCTTCCATCCTGTTTTCTAACCCCTCTAACCCCTTTTGCATCCCTTCCATTTGATTCTCTTGAGCGGCCATTCTGTTTTCTACCCCCATTAACCCATTTCTCACCTCTTTTATCCCGTTGTCTAACCCCTCAAAATTATTGTCTAACTTCTCACTGGTACCCCTCGCTTCGTCCCTCATTACCCCCATTTCGTTTCCCATTACCCCCATTTCGTTTCCCATTACCCCCAATTGCTTATTCTGAGCCTCCATCCGGTTCCCCATTTGTCCCATACTGCTTTTCAAACCTCTAATTTGGTCTCCCAATTGTTCACCCATTTGTTCCATAAGGGCCCTCATTTGCAGGAGGAAAAGGTTCGAATCCACCAGGGGCGCTGCCACGGTCGCGGGCGCCGCGACCAGTGAGGCGCCATTTCGCGCCCCCGCAATGTCGGGCGCAACGACGCTATTTTGTGCGTCTGCTACCCTCACTGCTTCGCTCTCCTCGCGTCCCTCAATTTGGTCCTGGACCGACCCTGCCTCACTCTCCTCTACCGGAACCCAGCTGTCTTGATCCGCCATAGCGCGACTTTCAAAATTCGGGTTTTTATTTCCGTAAAACAAATCAAATTTCGCCGTTATAATTTCGAGCGCGGAAAAAACGCACTCCGGATCGAATTCTACCTCCCAAAGTTTGGGCCTAACAAATTTAGTCCCAGGTTCGAATCCGACACTCCTGACACCAAATGTTACAGACGCGGTTGTGGATGTTGGTTTACCGAGCGGTTTGGTATGACCACGTCTGCACAGTTTACCCGATTCCACTCGAACATTGCCGAGTCGCGCTACGCTAAATCAATGAAGGAAAAGGACACAACGGCTGGGATTAAAATGACACGACACCAAGGGTTCAGTTCTCAAGACCTCCGGAGGAGGTTATATTATGGCGGAAGGTCAGATTACAACGACAAGAGGGACAGCATAGGAAGATAGGCACTTAAACACGGTCTTATAATAGCCCCGACAGACGACAGATAAACAGGACAAAAACTGACTCACACGGGGATTGATGGCAAGGAAAGCGGGTCTTCGATGGCCAGCACAAGGTGCACCTTGTGCTCAGGGACAGGATAGCGCGGCCCAAAAGATGCAGGAGGTCTCTCAGCGCTCGGAGGTAGTGACTTCTCTTTCCAAGCTGGGGGCGCATCTGACGTCACGTCCGGTAAGTGGCTGCGTATATCCGGCGGGGAGTGACACGCCCTCGGCTAGTTAGCTCCGCCCCAGATGGAATCGGTCCGCCCTTCTTATTGGGTGCGGGGGGGTTACCGGCTCCGCCCCTGACGAGGAGCTGACAGCCGGCCCCTTCGTGGTAACCCCGTGGAGCGCATGGGCAATGGCGGCTAACCACGCCGGAGTGAGGACGCACACTCCCCGCACGCCGTTGTTGTAGTTGTTGTTGTTGTTGTTGTTGTAGTTGTTGTTTGGGGAAGAAGATGGGAGGAGGTATGGGAAGGTCCTAAACTCACTACTGGTGCCATATAATCACATTCTGGTGCAACGAAGAGTCAGAATTAATGGCAACGAGTCCTTAACTGACATAGACTAAGAATAACTAGCAAGATGTCCGAAAGTTGTCTACGTGAGATGCGGTGGACCTGGGCACGACATTTAATGGGGGAAAAAGGGGAAGGTCGGTTCTACAGAGTGTTATTTACAGGCAATGGGACTAGGGAATGGGGGATTGGGGATAGTTGGGGAGTATTGGGGAAATAGGGGAATATTTACAAGCGGATATGGAGGCCAAATGCCATATCCGCAACAATATATATATTGTTACTGATCGCGGTTTAGGATGTTGTTTGCCGAGCGAAGGCTCCGCGACCGAACAGTTGTTCCCCGACTCACCCGATTCACCCAGAACTTTGGCCGTATCGCACCGCAGCTGCCCAATCTGGGAAAAGACTAAAATGACGAAATGCATAGAGGAAAAGGAATAAGACGAGAAGACGGACAGAAGAGTAATTGGATTTATTATACACACAAGCAAAAAGAAAGCAGTCACGTTTATTTACAACACATAAGACGCAGGTGACACAGTGCAAATACTAGCTTATACAGACTTAATTAATTAAATACCCAGGGACAAGACACACAGAACAAACTCACATACACAAGAAGGGTGGAAAGGCAGGAGGTGGATGGCTGGAGGGAGAGGAAGGTCCAAGGGGGTCCTGCAGCACGATCGGCGCGTTTAGCAGCCGCCGTTCCTTCGCGGCCCTGCTCAAAACCGCCGTCCAGGCCCCAAGCGGCTGTTGGGTGTCGTTGCTGCTGTGGCCGCCGCTGCTTTTCCAGGACTCGTCTGACTCGTCTGGTCCAAACCCTCAACTCAACAACCTCTTGCACGTCTCCCTGTCCAACCACTCTTTCTCTCTTGGTCCAACCACTCCTTCTCTTTCTTGGTCCAACCACTCTTTCTCTCTCTTGGTCCACTCACTCCTCACCACCGACTCTTCACCACCGACTTCTCACCACCGACTTCTCACCACCGACTCCTCACCACCGACTCCTCACCACTGACTCCTCACCACCGACTCTTCACCACCGACTCCTCACCACCGACCCTTTTCCACCGACTCTTTTCCACCGACTCTCTACGCTTCTTGCGCGCGCGCCTTTATAGCGCCTCCGGCGATCAAGCCGCCGGCCTTCAGGACACGCCCATCGGTGTGCTCACCTCGGCCCTGGTTGGTCACGCGACCCTCTGGCTCCGCCCTTGATGACGACGGGCGGGCACGCCCCTCTTCCCCGACCCGAGCACATGTTCAATGGTGGTTTTGGAGGGGATGTAATTGGCAATCGAGGCTTGGCAATGACGAAAGGGGATGTGAAAGGAAATGGAGATTTTGGGGATGGGAATGAAAGGGGATCTATTCTCTTTCACTGGTGCAATGGAGTACTTCAATTAATGGGAGACACAGCCTTACTCTAAAACACAGAATAAGATATAACTATCGAACAGGGGTATTCTATTATTGGCTGACGTGTATGCTCGTGGACTAATTATGGGATGCCCTTTCACCTTTACACAGCTCCGGAGGCAGGGGGCGCAGAATAAACAATAATAATAATAATAAAGCACACAATCAAAAAAATATACAGTCCTCATATCCGCAACACTGCCCCCTCCTCCTCTTAGGCACGGCCCGGGCCTACAACTTTTTATTTGGTGTGACACGTAGGTGTAGTTCCCTCTACTTTTAACCTGACCCTGAGTGCGACAGTTTTAAAACATAAATAAATGTGTCCCGCTGCTCCATTGCACCCTGCCTAACAGACTTACGCCCACAGTTAACCGAATTGCGGAATGGTCTTCAAACTACACACTGACGGTGGGGAGCATTATTTACAATGACGCTATTTTTATTTACAAAACTAACCCAGGACCTGCGATTGTTCTTTCTGGGGGGGAGACAGTCTGCTCTGCATCGACGCACCATTAAAGCACCCAAAAACGCACCAATACAAGCACCCTCAAGCACCAATCGGTGCAGTCACCATAGTTCATCAGTGTTCAATGCATGTTCAATAAAAATAAAATCAACAACCCCTAACCCTGCAGGTGATCTCTTGCTCTTCGGCTCCCTCTGCTGGTTATTATTATTTGTTCTTCCAGATGTTGTCATTCTTTCATTTTCTTACTGGCGGCCTACTTGCAATAAAGTGTGCCCAATGTGTCCTTTTTATTTTCTTTTATTTATGGCCCACAGGGCCGACTACGTGTGCTTCACCTGTGTGGCATCGGTGCCCTGTGGCCAAGGTCCGCCAGCAAGATTTCGGGCCCTCATGGCCGGTTCCAGCAGAGGGGCCATGCCCCAACCCATGGGGTCCATAGGTGGTGCTCGGCCACAGACATGTGGTCCATAATGTGGTGCATCGATGCAGACAGCTGGTTCTGAGAGTTCTGGGCGCACAATGGAGGACTCACGCACGCTCCCCTCGGCACCCAATGGCGCACAGGTCATGTGGGAGACAAAAGAGACAATTGAGCGAGGGGTAAGGTCACAAGGGTACACATCAATAAGGCAATGCAAGGCGAAATGCGTACGGAGGGCGAAGTGGGAAAGCTCGTCCCTACCGTACGTCACCCCCCTGTCACCTACACTACCCTTGCCCTTACCCCATATTTACAAAATCTACCCATTTACAAATTCGTCACTACTGTCACGTCTTCCCCATATTTCTCCTATACCAAATTCGTCTCCACAATCCCTCTACTTCAAAATTTGCCATCACCAAATTCATCATCAATCCTCATAAGGAGGAAGAGATGGAACATCAAAGCACAATGTCACACCCACGTCATGATGCGTCTCACAATCCAAAACATTTTGCATCAAAAATAATTAAAACATGGCATGGTGTGGAGTACCTGTCACCTCAGGTGAGTGGATGCAGATGGTGCGAGGAGACTCCAATCCTAACTATCCTCTAAATGACCTTAACACACTTTACACTACCCGGGGTCTCTCCCTGCCAATCCATTGGCCAACTTACACTATGGGTTCTAAAAACCAATTCCCATTGCCCAAACTGTGGTGCTTCTCAATTTGGGGTCTCACTCCCCCGATTCATCTCCCGGTGCCCTTGCACAATTTCTGGGCTGTGACGTGTAGCTCTCCCAGCAGGTCTACCCACCTGCACACCTCCACCACTGTAGTTGCCACCCGAGCTTACCTAGCTCCTCACCCTAACCTAACTAACTGGGGAAGACCCCTCCTGGTTCTGTCACCCCTTGGTGCCCTCTGGCACTGGGCTACACGGGTCCGTCCTCCGGATCCTCGGGCCCCATCCACAACAACTACTACCGGCTCCCAGAGCCCACCTGCGGCCTCACCTGGCCGACATCCTCACAGTGGTGGAGTGCCCAAACCAACTACACACACTAACAGGCTACACGCCCAGCCATTTCCACAACACTAATGCACCCATCCAAAGACCATTCTTTCACCCGCACCACAGATGCCAATATCCAACCACAATTTACCTGTACCCTCTACCTAACACTTACACTACCCGCCCCGGGTATCCGTGATGGGGGTCCACTCTTCCCCCATTCACACCTTCGCACCATCCACTCCACTCCACAATTTCCATCCTACTCACTCCACGACCATCCATTCCAATACTCCATTTATTCCACACTGCCATTCTCCATACCTGTTGTTGCACACCTGTGCACTCACACCTGGTGCCACCTGCACCCTCCTCCTCTTCCTGGACCAGTTGGTCAACACAACACACATCACCATCACTCACTCATACACTGCTCCATCCACCTGTTCAGTTGCACACCTGTGCAATCACACCTGTTCAATCCTCAAACACACGGCATCATCTCAGCTAACTACTCCCCTCTGAAACTTGCGCTTCCCAGTCGTCCCTTTAAACTATTGCGCTCCCACGTCATTATCATCCACTCTACTCTACCTTCGTCCCCACTACAGGTGTCATTGTCACTAACTAACCTTAACGTTACCTAATGTCATCTTCGCTAGATCCCTACACACAATATCCTAACCCACCCGGGCTAGTTTTCACTGCGATAAACCCCATAAACTAGTGCTCCTTTGCCCCCCCTGGTGTGAGGGATGGTGGATTGCCCATCCCACCACATCGGGGAGGTCCTACTATCAATTTCGCTCGTCCAAATCCAACAAATCAAAAATTTGTCATTTACTGCTAATCACCGTACCAATGATCAAATTTTGCCTTTTTCTAATTTTGGGTCCAAAACACTAACCTCATCACCCGTCTACTTATTAGATCCTCTCGTTGCGCCAATTCCCTTCTAAAGCTCGGCTTCGTACAGCCGAGCAATGAACGCGGGTTCTTTGGTGCCGGCGGCTGGATGCGTCCGGCACTCGGTGCAGGGACGGGGGCTTACCCGTGCCGAGATCCCACGCACCACCTCGGCGCGGAGCCATTCAATTTCCCGATCTCGACCTGCCGGAACGTCTCAATAAAAAGTGGTCGCCGTGACGACCCTTCCTATCGGGCTGCCCGCTCCGCCTAGTGGAGCCCGGATGTGGCCGTTCCAAGCGAGGCACAGCGTGGATCGCGTACGGCGGTCCTTTCGAAACCGCCGTGGCTCGGATCCCCGCTGGTTCTCGCGGCACGCGAAGCCCGGCACGCACCGAGGGCCCGATTCGGCTAAAAGTCGCTCTCACGCTAACCCGGTTACCGTCGATGCCTCACCTGCATGCTTACATGCATACGCTACCCCTTTCTTGCTCATACCTCCCCTGTGACCATCACTGGTGTGCTTTCACTCGCACACCCAACCACGTGCCTCACGACCAACTCAAGTGTGCATTCCCACACACGCTCTACCATTCCAGGTGTGCATCCTTCCATTCCAGGTGTACATCCTCGCTCACCTGTCACAACCAACTCACACTCCGTGTCACTCTCACTACTTTCTCCTCCACTCTCGGTCGCACACTCACCCTTACTCTCGACAGCACACTCTTTCCTCATGTACCTGTCCTCCGTTACACACCTTTCTCGCGCACACTCTCACGCACTCTCTCCCGTTACTTCCTCTGTAACTCTCACCACAGGCGTGCATTCTCCCTTACTCTTGACAGCATACTCTTTCCCCATGCACCTGTCCGTTACACTCCTTTCTCGCGCATCCTCTTGCGCACACTCTTTCGTTACTTCCTCCGTAATACTTACCACACCGCGCTTCCATGTACCCCCTCGCACACGCGCTTCGACCAACTCACTCTTGACGGCACACTCACTGGTCGGCGCGCACTTTTTCCTCACACACCCCATGGTCGGACATTCTCGCACACCTCTTTTTTCGCACACCTGACCTGTCACACACTTCACCAACGGCCTCTCACGAACACCCGGGTCTAAATCAACCCCCAAGCCGACTGAAGATTTCCTCACATCATGTACATTTCCGATTATATCGCCACTCACCTTGGCACCTCGTCTCCGCACCTCTTTTGCCACCTGCAAACTCTTTATTTGGTTAGTGAGCAGCACATCAGGATTCGAGCACAGACCTTGTACCAATTCCATTACTTCCTCCTTTATCTCCCTCTTAGTTTCTGTCCGTCCCTTCTTAATTTCACTCATCTCTTCTTCCACTTCCTCTAATTTTTGCTTCACCTCTTTTATTTCCCGGTGCGTCTCCTCAAGTTCGTCCTCTAAGGCTACCGTGACCGTCTCTATGTGCATCCTCACCTCTCGGTCCTTCGTCTCCATTATCTCTGTCACCTCGTCCACCCTCATTGTCAGTCCCTCACGTACCATCTGACATTGCTTCTGTGTCGCTATTAATTCGTTTTTAATTTCTTTTTGTGTCGCCTTTAACCCTCCTAGTACTGCAGTGTTCTTTTGAACCTGCTCCACTAGTTCTTTTTGTCCCTCCGTCAGCTGTTCCACCTCCTCCGTCAGATCTTCTATGCCCCCTTGTAACCTAGCCGTATTATTCCTCATCTCTTTCTCCATACGCTTTTCACCTCGCTTTACCTCCTCGCGTAGCCCCGAGACCTCCTCACTCACACCTCGTCGTATCTCCTCTTTCATCTCCTCCATCTCCTTTGTAGATGCCACCCTCATCTGTCCCAATTCATCCCTCTGAGCATCCAATTTGGTTTCTACCCCGATTTTTACCTCCTCTATCTGCTCTCCCATTTGTTTAATTTCTCGGGCGGATTGCTCCCCTATCTCCCGCAATTTGCCTTCCATCCTATTTTCTAGCCCCTCTAACCCATTTTTCACCTCCTCTATCCCATTGTCTAACCCCTCAAATTTCTTGTCTAACTTCCCAATTTGGGCATTGGTACCCTTCGCTTCGTCCCTCATTGCCCCCATTTGGCCCCCCATCTCTCCCATTTGGCCCCCCATCCTATCCATTTTTGCATTCAGTTGGGTCAAGAATAATCTGAGGTCAAACCCGGTTTGCCCAGCGTCCCCAGCCGCCACCGCGGGCTCGCCCTCCACTGCGCCGCTATTTTGGGACTCTTCAACCACGTGCGCGAGCACGCCATTTTGTGCACCTGATACCCCCTCAACCACATTGCCAATGTTCTCCTCCTCTCTTTCATCCACATACATTTCCCCGAGGTCCTGGGTCGATTCTACCCCGTCTATCTCTCCCACCGGCATCCCGTCGCCTTGACCAGCCATGGCGCGATTTCAAAATTCGGGTTTTGTAAAACAAAAGCAATTTCGGTATTTTGTAATTTTGAGCGCGTTAAGCGCGCTTCGGGTCCAATCCCACTTCCCGACACCAATTGTTACTGCCAATAGTACAATTGGTGTCCAAAATTTGGGCCAAATAAATTTAGTCCCAGGTTCGAATCCCAACTCCTGACTCCAATTGTTACTGATCGCGGTTTAGGATGTTGTTTGCCGAGCGAAGGCTCCGCGACCGAACAGTTGCTCCCCGACTCACCCGATTCACCCAGAACTTTGGCCGTATCGCACCGCAGCTGCCCAATCTGGGAAAAGACTAAAACGACGAAATGCATAGAGGAAAAGGAATAAGACGAGAAGACGGACAGAAGACAATTGGATTTATTATACACACAAGCAAAAAGAAAGCAGTCACGTTTATTTACAACACATAAGACGCAGGTGACACAGTGCAAATACTAGCTTATACAGACTTAATTAATTAAATACCCAGGGACAAGACACACAGAACAAACTCACGTACACAAGAAGGGTGGAAAGGCAGGAGGTGGATGGCTGGAGGGAGAGGAAGGTCCAAGGGGGTCCTGCAGCACGATCGGCGCGTTTAGCAGCCGCCGTTCCTTCGCGGCCCTGCTCAAAACCGCCGTCCAGGCCCCAAGCGGCTGTTGGGTGTCGTTGCTGCTGTGGCCGCCGCTGCTTTTCCAGGACTCGTCTGACTCGTCTGGTCCAAACCCTCAACTCAACAACCTCTTGCACGTCTCCCTGTCCAACCACTCTTTCTTTCTTGGTCCAACCACTCCTTCTCTTTCTTGGTCCAACCACTCTTTCTCTCTCTTGGTCCACTCACTCCTCACCACCGACTCTTCACCACCGACTTCTCACCACCGACTTCTCACCACCGACTCCTCACCACCGACTCCTCACCACTGACTCCTCACCACCGACTCTTCACCACCGACTCCTCACCACCGACCCTTTTCCACCGACTCTTTTCCACCGACTCTCTACGCTTCTTGCGCGCGCGCCTTTATAGCGCCTCCGGCGATCAAGCCGCCGGCCTTCAGGACACGCCCATCGGTGTGCTCACCTCGGCCCTGGTTGGTCACGCGACCCTCTGGCTCCGCCCTTGATGACGACGGGCGGGCACGCCCCTCTTCCCCGACCCGAGCACATGTTCAATGGTGGTTTTGGAGGGGATGTAATTGGCAATCGAGGCTTGGCAATGACGAAAGGGGATGTGAAAGGAAATGGAGATTTTGGGGATGGGAATGAAAGGGGATCTATTCTCTTTCACTGGTGCAATGGAGTACTTCAATTAATGGGAGACACAGCCTTACTCTAAAACACAGAATAAGATATAACTATCGAACAGGGGTATTCTATTATTGGCTGACGTGTATGCTCATGGACTAATTATGGGATGCCCTTTCACCTTTACACAGCTCCGGAGGCAGGGGGCGCAGAATAAACAATAATAATAATAATAAAGCACACAATCAAAAAAATATACAGTCCTCATATCCGCAACAATATATATATATATATATATATATATATATATATATATATATATATATATATATATAAATATATATATATATATATATACAGTATATATATATATTTATATATATATATATATATGCAGAGGCAAGGTGAACAATGTCTCAGGCTGAAGAGAGAGTCCAAAAACTCGTGTACAGCCAATTGAATCCAAGGCGAAGACTAATGCAGGCACGTATTGAGGCCTGTGAGAGGGGCCAGCCTAGACCATATTGATGCCGGGTCTCGGCATCGGTCTCTGTCTCATGATCATCAGTGACAGCAGAAAGAACTACACAAATGATATTGGCACCCTTGCAGGCCACACCCTCCCCTTACCCGAGGGGGGGGGGGGGGGGGAGGAAGATTTTGACCCAGTGATCCAGAACAGCTGTGGAATCTCTGAGTGGAGGGTCCCTTTGTACATACATGAGAATTCCAATGCTACATGCCCCCTCAGCCACCGTACCAGTTTCATCACTTGTTGGCGAATCATCAGTGACAGCATAGACATAAATGTGCACAACAGAGGCTCCCAAGCATGTACCACATACGATGCCAATAGCATTCAACATATAAATGACAAGACCCAATTACGTCTCTCACCCATATTTGGAGGGAATAACCAATCAGATCTCTCCTAATCAATTACACCAGGTGGCTATGATTATCCCTCCAATAGGGAGAGGCTCTGTGGCTGTCTGGGTTTGTATCTCAGCTTTTGCAGTAGGAAAACGTGTTAAAAATCAATGGAACATGAACAAAAGAGAAGTACAAGCAGATACTGCAGCACCATGCAGTTCCGGTGGAAATTACTTAATCGGAGAAGGATTTATTTTCCAACAACGTAACGATCCAAAACACACTTCCAATATAGTAAAACGGTATTTGGAGAACAACGTTACAGCTGGTGTGCTCCAAGTGGTAGAATGGCCACCCCTGCAGAGTGCGGACATGAGTCCCATTGAGGCCATATGGGATTACCGGAAAACAGTGAAGAACAAGTGGAACCCAACAAAGCTTACAGAACTATGGAATGTACTTCAGGATATTTGGAGCAATAGTATTTCCTTTAAGAGTGTTTCAGTCGTATACATAAAGCATGGGTAAAAGAGATGGCACTCAAAAAGGAAAAGGCTAGACACACAAAGTACAGACTGAAGCTATAAAATGACACTGTTCTTGTTATTTACTTCAAAAGTTTGTTTCATGTGCATTTGTAAAGGCTGTTAATTTACAATAAAAACCACATATTACTGTTGTCACTGATAATTTGATGAATTTATATCTACTGTATACGCACACACACATGCACGCATGTGTATTTCAGAATGGGACACACCCTCCCCTTTCCCGAGGGGAAAAAAAAGATCTTGACCCAGTGAACCAGAACAGCTGTGGAATCTGCAATGAGAGGGTACAGCCTACAACCACTGTTGTATGTAAAACCTAAGCTATTAAAACTAAAACTATGGGGACCATGGCCATTTTTGGGCAATGACCCAATATTAGGTTATCCTTAAAACTCTAAACATTCCCTCGGATTTCATACGTACCGTCATTTTCTACAATATCTTGCTTTCCTGGAATATGTGTTTCCTTTTTATGGAAGACATGCGTTTCCAAGACTAAACGATCATGGGAAACAAGACCACATAGGCGCCGAGCCCTGAAAACTGCAGGAAGCGTAACGTGAGAAGCCTCACCTGTGCTGAGAGAAGCATAAAGTAGTAGCACGAGCTCCATCGGAGGCCTGTCCATCCAGGCGCAAAGAACTACACAAATGATATTTATAGCTCTTCTCTGACTGCCGAACCACCCCGCTCCCTTCCTCGCCCCTATAACTTTGCAAGCTTCTTCATTCTCATTCTCTTGAATGAATCCTCCATTTACTCCGAAAAAATTGACTTCTGTGTTCATTTTGTTCATCTAAATTTGACCTCTCGCTCCTCATGGGTTGGTACATGGTAGCCGTTTCATAGGTCACCGTTTCAGCCTGAAGTATGTGAGATGGGCAGCAGCCAGACCGTGGCACAAGACCAGAAATATTGGAAGTACTCTATATGTCTCAATGTTCACATCTAAATGTTCCTCTTAGTTGTCTAGTTTTATCAAGTCATGCCCGACTTCTGGTGACCTTTATGATCAGATTTGTTGTACGGATTTCTGAGCATGTACGGAAGTGGTTTGCCTTTGCCTTCTCTCGGCCAGTGTGTCTATACTAGATGAGTGATCCTAGCCATTGTTCTCCGTAATAAGAGAATCCTCTGCCTAGCATCAAGGCCAAGCAGCCATTACTGCTAATGTGTCCCAGATGTCTGCATGGCCATCCACCACCTGCTCCCATGGCTTCTGGTGACACTGAAGGAGGCTAAAATGGGGGCAGTACACCTTGCCCAATGGTGGCCCACAGGTTAATGAATGCAAAGGCCATCTCCTTTAAAAAGGATTCCTGCCTTTAAAAAGGAAGTAAAATCAAGTGCGGGAGGGGAGATCGCAGTAAAGTAAAAGAAGAGAGGGGTTGGGGGAGTACATTAAAGACATACAGGGGCTAGAACTGAATATCGGAGTTAGATGATCATCCATGAAATGATCAATATACAGTCGTGGGACCCTTGTGGGAAATCAATATACAATATAGGCACCCTTGAAGTTTTTTCAAATACTGCACCATTTCTTCCAGAAAATTGTTGAAATTAAAAATATTTCGGTATCCACATTTGTATTTATTTGGTTTGCAGTGGAACAAAACCAAAAAAGCTGAAAAAATTACAAAATTCTAACTTACTCCATAGAGAGATCCTAAAATGGCCCGGACAATGTTATTGGCACCTTTTAGAAGTTGTTAGAAATAATTAGATTTCAAGCAGGTGATTCTCCTTTACTTTGGAATTGAACTCACCTGTGGGGAGTTGCAGGTGCCTGCAATATAAAAATCACTCATTCAACCAGTTTGAATAGAGAAAAGGAGTCATTCTGCTGTTTTGTGTCTGTGTGCACCACAATGAGTATGGAGAAAAGAAAGAAAACCAGAGAATTGTCTGAGGAGGTCAGACAAAAGATTGCAGCCAAGCATGGACAATCTCAATAGTCCGGTCATTAAATAGTTGATGTTCAACAAAATTTGCACAAAAGGTTTCTCGATGGGTTTCACCTCTTTGATACCTCTACTATAAACAATTTTTTTTTAATAAAAACATGACATGGGGAACTACTGGAAAATAGGCCAAATCCAAGATGGCCGCCATCAAAATTAACCAAAGTGGTAAAAATTTCAAATATGGAACCAGCCAAGATAAAAACATGTATGATGAGTCTATTCAGATCAGCATATACATATGCATGTTATGGAATGTAATTTTCAAGTTCAATGTTACATAAAATGCAAAATGGCCACCAAGATTTGACGAAAATTGCAAAATTAGTATATCTACATGTACATAACTAACGGTATTAGAAAGTGGTTAGAAATCTCTATCAATTAGCATATTCAAACCCCTGACATCTATATATTCAATGTTGATGACAAAATTATAATGTCAATGGAACTCTAAAAGATGTTCTTATTAGACCCCTACCGGTGTACACCGGAGGGGACTATATAGTCCTTGAGCCAACCGGCCATTTTTTGAAGTGAATGCTCCGGGGGGGGGGGGGGGGAGTAATTCTCATTATGATTTTCCATTAGACCAATGTCTCAAGTGTCAGAAAAGGTGTGATGCACATCTGAGAACGGTAGCTTAGTGCCCGGATGGACGCCATCTTTGAAACCACCCAGCTCGAAAATGCCCATTTGGTGGGGTACATTGTTGCACGTGTATCTGGACTTCTATACTAGCTATCGATGTGCGGTTGACGACTAAATATACGTCCGATGTGTACCGTCTAAATAAAAAATAATATGAAGCATTTTGTTTTAGATTAATTATTATAAAAATCAATTATCGAAAAAAAATCATATATTTTTCAATATTTTATTATTAGACTTGTACTTTTTTTAGTGAAACAACACTGGTATGATTTTCCAAATTATGCATTGTGCTACACCGTTTATCTGTCTATAAAAATAACTCAAAAACTAAAACATATCATCCACCACGAGTGTACACAAAAAATATATGAAAAGGCATGCACTTTCCACAAACCGAAACTATGTCAGTTGGAATTTCCCGCCGATAATCAACCCACAGAACCCAGTGCCGAAAGTGACGTCAGTCTATTCTATATCTATATTCTATATCTCAGTCTGAGATTTGTTGCGGTGACCTGATTAATTTCTGAGGGGGGGGGGGGGGGGGGTGGCTTAAGAACTAAAAGTGAACATGTTAGATGGCGCCACATACAACTCTATTATAGAGTTGTATTGTGGCGCCATCTAACATGTTCACTGACTTGGATGAGTATGTCTATGTAAGCTGGCGAGCTTTTCGGATATCGGAGTAATCTAACGTCAGTCTTTTTGTTCTTTCAGCTGAGATGTCCGGTGTCGAGGCGAAACGGGCGAAGATTGAACCTGAGTCCGGAACGTGCATCCTGTGCAGCAAGAAGTCGCCACTCTCTGAACTAAGCAAGGCAGCGGGCAACAGTTCTTGGAAGACATTGTGTGACGCAGCCGCAGTTAGAAACTTTTATCCAATTCTAAAGCTAGTCCAAGAAGGCGCAGTTGAACTTCCTAATATTCCAATATTATACCATAGGGCTTGTAGATCAGACTTCACTCACAAAAACCACCTAGCTACTTTGACCAATGCAGCTAGAAGTTCTTCAGTTGATACTGGCGATGCGGTGCGACGGCGATCATCACGGGAAGAGACAGGATCAACTTCAACGGTCTACGATGATAAATGCATTTTTTGCCAGCGTGCTTCAAAATTCATAAAAGGCAGTCGTACCCGTGAAACAGTTGTCTTGGCTGTTGAACTTCGAGCAGATAAGACAATAAGAGATGCTGCGACAGCTCGCAATGATGAGAGAGTTTTGGCATTGACTACACGAGATATGGTTGCAGCTGAGGCTCACTACCACTTCTCCTGCTATAGAAACTACACACGGCCCCAAAAACCTCAAGTAGAAACTGACATTGAAGATAATATCGAGAAAAAAGAAATGATACGATGTATATTCAATTTCATTCGCACTGACTTGTTCTTGAACCCGAGGATTGTTCCAATAGTTGATGTTGCAACAGATATCCTGTCTTCAGATACATTTTCAGTTGATGTTCGTGACTCCATCAAGAAGAATCTGCAGCGCACATTACAAAGAGAGTTTGGAGAATCGCTCATCTTCTTCAATGTGAAACACCGTGTATACTTGATGCCCGATAATCTGACAAAGCGAGAGATTGCTGCAGAGTGCGTAAACCTGAAAGCAGAAGTGAAAGCATTTGAACGAACGGACGGTGAAAGTAACATTGTGCGTGCAGCTACTTCACTGCGACACCAGATCAAAGATGCTCATTACAATGAACGTTGGCCGCCTCAGCCAGCAGAACTCACTTCAGATTACGTGAAGATACCAGATTCTCTTCGTGTATTTCTGCATACTTTGATTTGCGGGAGTGGGGGTAGCTCTGCGCGTGCCGACACACTGGTATGGTCGATGGCTCAAGATATCATCAATGCTGTACACCGGGGTACCATCAGAACATCGAAGCATGTCCTACTTCCGTGGGTCATGAAAACGCTCACCGGTAATACAGAGGTCATCAGAATATTGAATCGACTCGGGCACGGATGTTCGTACACAGTTCTGGAAGAAATCGAGACAGCGCTATGCATAGACAAATTAGCAAGTGTGGAGAAAGATACAGTACCACTTCCGTCACATGTGCACCCTTCGGTCCCGACTGTATTAGCATTCGATAACATCGACAGGCTAGAGGAATCGCTGAGTGGTGGCGGAACATTGCATCGCGTCAACGGTATCATCGTCCAACCGAAGTCGCAGTCGTGTTTGCCGCCCCAACCTCCATCGGCAGTATCCAAAGCAGATAAGAAGCGATCTATCCCGTCATCCAGCGATTTAGTTCCAATATACAGCGGTGGGAAACGAGAGGGCCCACCTGCAATCAAGCCTGCAGATCTTTCTGACACTCTTGCAGGCGCAACATCCCTTGCGCAGCGCCGAAATCACGTATGGATTATGACTCGCATGCTGGAACCATGCGACCAGACAATCAGTTCGTGGACTGGTTTCAACATCATGACTAGAGATCGTGTTCAGGTGACGGACGATGTAGTTGGCTACCTGCCGACTATAAACGCGCCTGCCACAGATATGGCAACAGTGCAAGAAATCCTCAGAGAAGCTCTGAACATCATGTCATCACTTCAGCTTGAGCGTATACCGGTGGTGCTAGACCAGGCACTATTTGCTAAGGCGACCGAAATAGCATGGAAAGATGTCGATCGATATGGAAGAATCGTGCTCATGATGGGGAACTTCCATACCATCTGTAACTTCATGTCGAGCATTGGGAAAATGTTTGGAGATGCAGGCCTTCGGGATGTAGCTGTTGAGTCAGGAGTAATCGCTGAAGGTTCCATCAACAGGGTTCTGGAAGGCAAGCAATACAACCGTGCTGTGCGACTCCACAAGTTGATGTACGAGGCACTAATGCGCATCATTTGGAAGGGCTTCCAGGTGTGGATAGAAAGCAATCATCCTGACAAGGAACCCCAGATTCGAAGCACTGACCTCAAAATTCGCAGCATCAAGGAGGATGTTTGCCACGAGACTCTCGCTGCTGCTCTCGATGATGATTCATGTGTACAGAGCTTTGACATGTTCACGAAATACCTACATTTTCTGCGAACCAAACATGGAGACCTGGCTCGCTTCTGGATGATGTATATTGATATGGTAGAGACCCTGCTGGGGTTGATTCGTGCGGATAGAGAAGGCGACTGGATGCTTCACTTGGCTTGTGTCAGAAGAGTGATCCCTTGGTGTTTCGCAATGAACAAGGTGAACTATGCTAGATATCTACCAGTGTACTATGCACAGATGACGCAACTCCACGAAACATGCCCCGAGTTGTACAGGCATTTCAATCAAGGCTACTTCTCCGTACAGCTTAGACCAGGGAATCCATTTGCCAGAATCGCTGTTGATCAGACAACAGAAGAAACAGTAAACAAAGATACGCAAACAGCTGGAGGAACACGAGGTTTTAGTCTTCGCCAAGGGGCTGTGTCACGATACTATCTAACTGCAGAAAATCGGGCTACTGCACTGAGGCAACTACGAGAAACTATCCTTGTGAATGGCAGCGACACATCTCACGCCAAGCACCCTGACTTGTCTACTTCTCGCATCAAACGTGATGAGTCTGGCGTCACAGCTATCTGTGATCTACTGGAAAATGACTGGACCAATCCATTCGCCGATGATCCGTCATGTCTTCTCAGTATATCTACTGGAGCGGCTGCGAGGGAGGACGTTTCTAATGACCTACTCAACACCCTGCAAAAGGGGGAAGCGGCGTATCAAAGCTTCCAGAAACGTCTTGAAGAGGGAACAGGCTTTCATGACACATTGAACAAGCTAAACTTGAAGACCTTTGGTAAGATCAAGCAGAAAGTTGTGAAGGGCACAAACAAGGAGATCGTCCTGAGAGCTGACAGACAACTGTTTGCCACCATGATACTCATCGCCAAGACAAGGAACCTCGACATGCAACTTGTCCTTTGTCACCCACTAGGGCCGTTACCATGGTCTTTGGCAAACGTTGATGGGTCAATGAAAAAAACGAACAAAGCTGCACTTGCGAAACACATGGAAGGTCTTGTGGAACCAGCCGAGAACGTTGACAAGCGAAGTGCAACAATAATTGATGCGATGGCTCTCATACAAAAGATGCATGGCGAGAACGACACGTTCGAAGAACTATCTGACCGCATCCTTGCTGCAGCGCTTCACGCTGGTCAAGGCAGTGAGCGCATCGATGTTGTCTTTGACACATACACAGAAGAATCCATCAAAGCAGCTGAGCGTGTGAACCGCGGTTCAAATGAAGGCATCAGTTTCAGCGAGATCAGACCCGCACACAAAATCATGAACTGGCGGCGTCTCCTTGCTTGCAGCCAGACAAAGGAGAAACTGGTTGTAATGTTTCTGGCGGAGTCGTGGAAACATGAAACAAATCGCGAAAAGCTAGGCAACAGAACACTGTATGTCACCTGTGGTGAAAAATGTCTGGTACTGACCCGCGATAGGTGGAAGTTGGTGCAAGCACTCGAATGTAGCCACGAGGAAGCAGACACGCGTATGTTTCTCCACGCAAAGCACGCCGCTACCCACTACAAGACGATCATCTTAGTGGCAGATGACACCGACGTTCTGATCATCAGTCTTCATCTCAGCAGAACCATCGATAGTCAGCTCTTCATCAGACGAGGAACAAAGGTTCGAGTCAGAATGATCGACGTTGGAAAGTTGGCTGCGGTATTGGGGTCTGGAGTTTGCAGTGCATTGCCAGGGCTTCATGCATGGAGCGGGTGTGACACTGTGAGTGCTCTGGCTAGCCAAGGAAAGATAAAGGCTTTGAAGCTTGTGCAAGCGAATGAGCTGTATCTTCAAGCATTCACAGATCTGGGATCTTCGTGGAATGTACCAACAGACGTCTTCAATAGCATTCAGGCCTTCACGTGTCAGCTGTACGCCAAGAACACGAAGATCGTCGGTGTTAATTCGCTCCGTTATCACATGTTCTGTGCAAAGAAGGGCCAGATCGAATCTGGACAATTGCCGCCTTGTGAAGACTCCTTGATGCAGCATACGCTTAGGGCCAACTATCAGGCGGCTATCTGGCGACGCAGCCTTGAAAACCTACCAGACGTCCCAACACCATCAGCAGGACATGGTTGGGAACTCGATGATGGCGGTTCGCTCACAATCCGATGGATGGCGGGTCTACCAGCTCCAGATGTCGTCTTGAATCTCATCTCATGCACATGAAGAAGGACGTGTCGACCGTCAGATTGCTCCTGCATACTGAATGGGTTGAAGTGCACTGTTGTGTGTAAGCTGCAGGGATGCTCCAACATGGTGCAGGATGATGCTATCGTGGCTCAGGATGCCAATGACTCTGATGGCGACTCTGATGATTAACTTTGTGTGCACTGTATATTGTATAGCATATGTTGTTCTCTATTATAATGCAGGCCAAATTGCCTGAAAATCTTTATAGACAGATAAACGGTTTAGCAAAATGTATAATTTGGAAGATCATACCGGTGTTATTTGACTAAAACATGACATGTTCAATGATACCTCCGCTTGCTTATTAGGAATATACATCGTATGGTGTTAAAATCAGCTCCATACGTCTTTCCAAACTCTAGTAATGAATAATTAATATAATTGGCGGCCATTTTGAAATCCAAGATGGCCACCAAAGTGCAGATTTCCTATGTAACAATTTCCGCCTGCTTATTAGATATCGTATGGTGTTAAAATCCTCTCCGTACGACTCCTAACTTGCGTTATCGTCAGAATAGATAATGCCAGCGGCGGCCTAAGTCATTTTATGCCTCTTTACATTTATTTGTTGTAAACTCGTGGTGGATGATATGTTTTAGTTTTTGAGTTATTTTTATAGACAGATAAACGGTGTAGCACAATGCATAATTTGGAAAATCATACCAGTGTTGTTTCACTAAAAAAAGTACAAGTCTAATAATAAAATATTGAAAAATATATGATTTTTTTTCGATAATTGATTTTTATAATAATTAATCTAAAACAAAATGCTTCATATTATTTTTTATTTAGACGGTACACATCGGACGTATATTTAGTCGTCAACCGCACATCGATAGCTAGTATAGAAGTCCAGATACACGTGCAACAATGTACCCCACCAAATGGGCATTTTCGAGCTGGGTGGTTTCAAAGATGGCGTCCATCCGGGCACTAAGCTACCGTTCTCAGATGTCCATCACACCTTTTCTGACACTTGAGACATTGGTCTAATGGAAAATCATAATGAGAATTACTCCCCCCGCCGGAGCATTACTTTTGGTCTGGCTCAAGGACTAATAGGTTTGCACGCCGTCCCTCCGTCTGTCAGTCCGTCAGTCTGTCAGTCTGTCAGTCCGTCACGCAAAGAACAGTTTTCCGGACTTTTTTTTCTAAACGCTTAACGCTAATGATTTCAAACTTGGTACATGGTTTCCTCATGATAAGTTACAGATCAAGTTCGAACTTCACGACGTTTCGATCATTTTTGACCAAGTTATGGCACTTTGAACTTTGGGAATTCTGATAATTTTGATAATCCTTAACTCAGTGCCATTTTCAGTTTTAATTTCTTTAAAAAAAGATTTTCTCTGCAATAATAGGACCGATTGAGATCAAATTTTCACCGTAGGGGGGACTCGGTCTGTGGAATATTTTAATGGTAATTATGACGTCACAGGTCACGTGGTTCGGCCGCCATATTGTTTTTCGTGGAAACACAAAAAACCCTTTTTCTCTGCAACGGCTGAACGGATCGAGGTCAAACTTTGCAGGCAGAATCGCATACCCATGAGGAACAAAAAAGTCAGCGAGCATGACGTCATGCATCACATGGTTTCAGAGTTATGACGTTTTTAAGCATGAACCTTTAAAATCGAGTTCCTCCCTCATTTTTGATCCAATCGAGGGGAAACTTCACAGATCTGTTCAGCATGTCAGTCTACTAAAATGTCCTTTTGGATTTGCAATAGGGCACATGGTTTGGCAGATATCGTTAATTAAACGAATTTTTTTTTTTTTTAATGGATATCTCTTGAATCGCTAGTACCTCAGACCGTGAGTTGGTAATTATATAATTCACACAGTGCAATACGTGCAGGCTGCTCCACGGAGCGACCTTGCAGGCTTATCAACGAGGTGAGGCGTGACACACACGTGTCTCAGCATACCTCAGATCAAGTTTGAAAACCAGCATCAACCGTGCATAAATTTGCATATTCGATCATTTTTGACAAAGTTATGGCACTTTGAACTTTGTTAGGGGACATGTATTGCAGCGCAATACTCAGAATGCTTGTTCATTTTAATTGTTGGATTAAGGTTAATACTACCATGCCTCTCTGCACCTATAATGTCTTATCTCAAATTTGCACAGTGCATCACTATTAGTCAGTGGTGTAACTGGAATCATGAATTTGCCCATTTGTGCATGTTATCCCTTTACAGTGACCACACACCAAGTTACATTTGAGTTCATTTTTCCTGCAGGAGCATGTGTTTTTGGCACACATTCCAGTACAATTGCATTTAATGATCCTGAGTAGAGATGCAGGTGCAGCAAGTTCATCCATTCTGTGTGGCTTCAAGATAGACTCATGTTGGGTCTTGCAGAGCACCCAGCCCCATTGTGCCACTGCCATCAAGCGTTTTGCTGTCATGGTCTACGTTATCAGCCTGGTATTGCAGGAATGTGTCTGCAATCTCATCAAATAGGTCAACACTCTGAGTGGTTGCTGCATTTTGTCTGTACTTGGATGCTTCAGTGTATGATGAGCAAAAGCCAAGTTTGCTAATCATGTCCACTAGATCACGGTGGCCATATTTGTGGTCTAGTGTGACACTGAGCCCAACTTGTAGAGGAGGCAGAAAAGAACGTGGACATGTTGATTGCATTATTGCCTGGCCAAATGATGCAGTATGGAGCTCAGAGTTTCTACTCTTGATGATGGTTTCTAGGAGGATGTGCAATGAATGTGGGAGATAATCAAGATTTCTGTAAATAGATGTCATCTGATCAGAGTCTGGATATTCATCGTCGTGTTTGTCCATACCTTTTATCTCTGAACGAATGTATTCTCCCACAAGCCTCAGCCAGTGGGAGGCTCTGGAACATTTAGAAGGGCGTGACCAGTCTGATAATAGCCCACGCGCAGGCATTATCATTCTCTTGCTTTTTGGGACTTCACTGAGGACACACCTGAGCTCTTGCCCCTTTCGCCACGCCCACGACGAGACCTCGCTTGCTTTTTCATATCTCCCACGACACGTGTTTGGCCTTTGTTCGACGCCCGACACCCATCGCGTCTGCGCCGATATTTTGCGCCATCCGGCTGACCCGCAAGCGTTGGCATTTTCTACACGACTCACCTGCGCTGAAGTTCATCTACCTGTGCTAAGTTCATCCGTGCCAACTTCGAGGTTCAACTCATTGAACTGCGAGCTACGCACATCAGACCACGTGGTCACCAGCGAGGAATCCCAGCACGTACATCGATACACCCTTTAAACAGAGTGTTATTCCCTGAGTGTGTGTCAGAGTGTGAAGGCGCCAGTGGGGTTTATTTGGATAGGTAAGAATAATTGTTAAGGTAAATCTTCGTCTCTGTTTCTCTGTGCCTTCCAAATAAAAGGCTGTACATTTTGTTCTTACTTCCAACCTGTTCGGTACGTCTTTTCTCAATTGGCCTAGCATCATCCGGGACCGAATTTGGCTAGACTCAGGTCCATAAATCTCGTGGGGTAACGCCACTTTCCACACCGTGCAAAACCGCTCGGCATCCATAAGGTGTGGGAAAGTGAGGGTTCGATCGCGCGGTTCTGCGGCACGCGCGTGCACCTTGACTTGTGCACCTTGAACTCGACCCTCCCGCAACAAATTGTTGTCAATTTGTTGCGGGATTTTGGAACCCTCCCGGTCGTACCGCAACAAATTGTTGTTAAGGAGTGCGATAAATTTGGAACCCTCCCGGCCCCTCGTACTTTGGCTGCACCCCGCAACAAATTGGTGTCCGGGAGTGGGATTGGACCTGCAGTACGTTTCACGTACTGCGAAATTACGAGCGAGTGGAAATTTAGTTTAAAACAAATTTAAAATGAACAAATTTAAAACAAAATGAAAATTAAATTCGGATGATGTCGGGCCAAGACGTGCAGGTTCCGGTGGGTATAGAAAATGTAGAGAATGAGGAATTAATGGCCCAGGACACAGGCAAACCGATTGAACTTGGAGTTGATCACGGCGCTGCAGGGAGAGGAGCCAATGGTGGTGCTTCGTACGCTGCGGCGGAGGCCAGAACCGTTGTGCAAGCCGGTTTTGTAGACATGCAGTTATTCATGACTCAAATGAGAGCATGCTTTAAGGTGGATATGAAAGAGATGGGTGATCAATTGAGTAATCGGATGGACACAATGGGGGAGGAGTTTGGGCATAGAATGAGCGAGGAGGTCGTGCATGTGCGTGACGAGGTAAAGCAGAGTGAAATGAGCATCCAGCGAGGGCCAAAGGACAGCACGGCTAAACTGACTGGGGCAATGGAAGTATTGACGTGGGAGGTAGAGGAACCGATGAAGGTAGAGTTCGAGCAGGAAATAGTAGGGGCGCAACGGGAAATAACAGAGGTGAAACCGAAGCTGGAGAAGGTAGAAGGAGGAATAATTGAAATTGAAAAGACAGAAGAAGAGACGGGGAATGAATTAGGAAAGGAATTGATGGAATGTGTGCAACAGTGGTGCTCGCATCGTGATGAAGAAATACCTGTTAATCAAATAGAAAGATTACAGGTTATTGAACAGGACCGGGAGAAGGTGAGTCGCGATATTGGGAATGTGTTTGGTGCGACGGGGTGTTCGACAAGCTTGGGGGTCGGGATAGACCTGGGAGTTCGTGAAGCGCCCATTGTGAGGGGTGAGACTGACACGGAGTGTGTGGAGAGAGGGTGCGCACCGGTGTGTGCGGGTACGGAGTGTGTGGAGAGAGAGTGCGCACCGGTGTGTGTGGGTATGGAGTGAGTGTAGAGAGTGTGTGCATCGGTGTGTGCGGGTACGGAATGTGTGGAGAGAGGGTGCGCACCGGTGTGTGTGGGTATGAAATGGAGTGCGAGGGGTAATCAGGCTCAGGCGTCGACGCCGACCGGGGTAGGGATTAGTGAGACGAATAGAATACGTGAGCCCCCAACGAGTGGCGCACCGTGGGGACTGGAGGGAATCGGTGCGGCGTCGGTCTCGCAAGGACCAGCATGTGGGATTCGTACCTCCGGCACCCGCACGGTATTGTTGGCGCCGTACCGCGGCAAGAGCGATCGGCGGGTTTTGAGGGGCAATTCGGATTGTCGAAGGCACGCACCTTACCGGGTGAGGTGCTCTAACCATGGCCGGCTGGGTCATCATGCGTGGGACCGCAAGGCCCCGTGGAGGGATGGACCCCGGCACCTAGGACCACCAATTCTCCCCCCCCCCCCCCACCTCGGATCGCCAATGCCGGCCGGATAACAACCCATACAGGCGACCAACCACCCGCATGGAATGGATCGCTCGGCCCTTAGAGGCCGAGCCACGACCAAGTACCTCCATAGATGGGGGCTCATAGTTTAGAGGACTGGGGGAAGTATGTGCCCCCCACGTGGGGGTATGGTGATGAGACCATTCCCCACGTGAACGGGGCCCATGAGCACTAGTTTATGGGGATAGCATTGTTAGGCCTATGGAGGGGCCAGCAATGGTTGCTCCATGGGGGCACCGAAGCACTAGCTGAGGGAGGGCTAGGATAATGATTAGACCATAGGGACAAGATTTAAGTAGTGACTATGAACAGTAGTGGGGACATAGAGAGTTTAGCTGGTTGTTAACAAAGGGTGTGGGTCGTGTAAAGGGACGACGGGGAAGCATGAGTATAGGGGAAATTAGATAGATTGATGATGCTGTGTGTTTGAGAATAGAAGGAATTGTGTTGTGGTGTGGAAATAAATGGTGTGGAAATAAATGGTGTGAAATGAATGGTGTGGAATGCATGGTGCGAAGGATTGAATGGGGGGAGTGGAACCCTTTCACGAAAGCCCGGGTGGGTAGTTTAAAGTTATATAGAGGGTGCAGGTAAATTACCTGGATATTGACACCTGTGGTGTTGGTTGTGGAAATCGTTTTTTTTTTTGGAAGGTGCATGAGGCGGTGGAATGGCTGGGCGTGTGGCTTAATTGGTAGAGATAGTTATTGGGACACTCCGTCACTGGGAGCTCGTCGGCCAGGTAAGGCCGCAGGTAGGCTCAGGGAGCCAGTTAGGTTAGAGTGAGTGGGGCCTGAGGATCCAGGAAAGGGACCTGGGTTGCCCAATGCCAAGGTGGGCATTAGGGGGTAAGCGCCAGGGAGGGCCTTCCCCAGGTAGGTTAGAGTGAGGAGCAGGCAAGCTCGGGAGGCAGCTCCAGTGAACGGAGGGGTGCAGGTAGGTAGACCTGCTTGTAGAGCCACACGACCCAGCCCTGAAATTGTGCGAGGGCACGAATGGAAAATTTGTGGGGTGAGACCCAAATTCAGAGGGCACCACAGTGTGGGCAATGGGAATTTGGGTTCTTAGAACCACATAGTTTAAAGAAGGCCGATTGGCAGGGTACAACCCGGGGAGATTAAAATGTGTAATGTTGTCAGTTTAGTTAGGATTTTGTGAAGACCCCTTCACACCATCCACAACCATCCACAAGGGGATGGATTTCGCACCACGGGACTCAATGGTTGATTGGTAAGAGGCATCACGACATGAGTACAAAACATTGTGTTCATTCCGCCTTTCCTTCCTGGGAGAACCTGGGGGAGATGGGGACAAATTTGGAATAAAGAGGGGATGGGGGAGACGAGACGTAGAGATGAATTGTAAATACAAGGAGGGCTAGGGTAGTGTAGTTAACGGTGGGAGGCACAAACGGGTAGGGCCAGGCTCGACTTCACTCTGCCGGCGTTCCTCTCACCCACTTGTCATAGCTGTGTTTTGCATGTGCCACCGTGTCTTTTCCTATTTTGCTCGTTGCTTCTTCTCTTCCTGCCCGATCCAGGACCATCAAGAGGACTTACCTTGCCGTCGCAGCATCTTGCTGCCATCCACACTCACATCCATCCACTCATCACCTTATGGACCACTGACTCTGTGGCCACACCCATTTCCATTGTTTTACCTCTTGGCTGCCCCCATCATCTTGCCACACATGGATCACCTGTTGAGTGGCACTGACGCCACGCATTTGGACCACGATTCAAGTGGCCCTGCTCAAGAAATAAAAAGTGATCCATGTGTGCAATTGTGAAGATTTAGATGGCCCTGATATTCAAATGGCCTGTCTGCCGGTCAGGGCCAGCCGGTTTTGTTAGCCCGCCTACCAAGGCAAGAAGCATGAAGATGACTCCAGCAACAAGTGCTCCAAGTGTTATTCCTCAAGTCCAGGTCCTGGGTCATGGTTTTTGTAAAATAAATGGTGTTTTAGTGTAAAATGTAAAAATGTTGCCCACCGGTTATGTGTTTAGTTTCAAAATTCCGGCAATACGTGAACAGTATAAGGTTGTGGGTGTGAATCTGTTAGGTAGTTTCTCAACGCATTAGGGGGGAGATATTTAGTTTAAAAATGTACATTTAAATGTTAAAAAATTAAATTTAAATTTTTTTTTTTAATGTCACACGCACTGGGATTAGAGTTTAAAATGTTAGGGGAATCACACTAAAAGTAATGTTTAAAAGAATGCCAGCTCACCCCAGCCGCTCCATGTGGACGACTCGGGTCGAGTCTTGGTGAGAGAAGGGGGTAGTGTTGCGGTTGTGCCATAAAGGCAGACCCCCTATAGTTAATTGCACGACAACATGTAGCCTGCATTAGTCAGTTATGTCTTATTGAATGTAAAGATTAGCCCTTTCCCATTGAGCAGTCAAAAAGACCAAATATGCGTTGAGTTAGGCAGGATCTTCAAATCTTCGTTGGTTAAGGGAAGCCATAACACCAGATGTGCAGAAAGGCGTGGCCAAAAACACGGGCCACGTGACCAATGGTGAGCCGGGAACCCATCGACATGATGCGACAAGCCTCAGCCAATGGGAGGCTCTGGAACATTTTGAAGGGCGTGACCAGTCTGATAATAGCCCACGCACAGGCATTATCATTCTCTTGCTTTTTTGGACTTCACCGAGGACACACCTGAGCTCTTGCCCATTTCGCCACGCCCACGACAAGACCTCGCTTGCTTTTTCATATCTCCCACGACACGTGTTTGGCCTTTGTTCGACGCCCGACACCCATCGCGTCTGCGCCGATCTTTTGTGCCATCCGGCTGACCCGCAAGCGTTGGCATTTTCTACATGACTCACCTGCGCTGAAGTTCATCTACCTGTGCTAAGTTCGTCCGTGCAAACTTCGAGGTGGCATTTCGTCCTGCGGGCCTGACCTCATCGAACTGCGAGTCGCGCACACCAGACCACATGGTCACCAGCGAGGAATCCCAGCACGTACATCGGTACGCCCTTTAACCAGAGTGTTATTCCCTGAGTGTGTGTCAGAGTGTGAAGGCACCAGTGGGGTTTATTAGGATAGGTAAGAATTCTTAAGGTAAATCTTCGTCTCTGTTTCTCTGTGCCTTCCAAATAAAAGGCTGTACATTTTGTTCTTACTTCCAACCTGTTTGGTACGTCTTTTCTCCATTGGCCTTGCATCATCCGGGACCGAATTTGGCTAGACTCAGGTCCATAAATCTCGTGGGGTAACGCCGCTTTCCACACCATGCAAAAGCGCTCGGCATCCATAAGGTGTGGGAAAGTGAGGGTTCGATCGCGTGGTTCTTCGGCACGCACGTGCACCTTGACGTGTGCACCTTGAACTCGACCCTCCTGCAACAAACTGTTTGTCAATTGACAAATTGTTGTCAATTTGTTGCGGGATTTTGGAACCCTCCCGGTCGTACCGCAACAATATATATATATATATATATATATATATATATATATATATATATATATATATATATATTATATATATATACATACATATATATATATATATATATATATATATATCTATCTATATATATATATATATATATATATATATATATATATATATATATATTATATATATATATATATATATATATATATATATTGTTGCGGATATGAGGATTGCATTTTTTTTGATTGTGTGTATTGTAGTGGTAAATTGTTGTGTAACATTGGTTGGATATGGCCCCCTCCTGCCTCCAGAGTTGTGTAAAGGTAAAAAGGGCGTCTCGGTAGTTAATTCCATGAAACACCACATTGAAGGACATGATAAAACCCTTGTTCAGTAGCTTATATCTTATTATGTGTTTTAGAGTAAGGCCTTGTCTTCCATTAGAAGGACACTCCATTGCACCGAATCAATTAAGAATAGCTCCCCTTCAATACTTCCATTTCCCAGCCAAACTCTCCATCTGCGGGTAAAGCAGTTCACAAGCGTGGGGTGCACGCCCTCTCATTTCGCTGCTATAGTGAATATGTGCTCCGTGCTCTGTTTGAACAGGAGGGGCGGGGTCGCCCGGGAGAGGCAAGCCCAGGGCGTGCCACGAAGGGCGGGGCTGTTCAGCCCCATGCCCAAATAAGGAAACAAGCCCGTGGCTCGCCACGAGGGGCGTGCCGTCGGCGCCATGCCCAAATAAGGAGACAAGCCCGTGGGATTACGATACAAGGTCACGAAACAGAGCACGGGGGGGGGGGGGGGGCGGTACCGAAACCGAGGAGGGCGTGTCAGACCCGCGCTGAAGGTATGAGAGAAGGGTGCGACGATCGCTGGGACAAGCTACACCAGAGATACGGCAGAGGAGTCCAGGTGCGTAAGAGGGTTGGCAGTCCACCGGGAGAGAGTTCAGAGTTGCACCGGAGTTGCGTGAGAGATACGAAAAGCCTTTGACAAAGAGCCGCTTCAACCAGCCCCGTTTCAACCAGCGAGTGACCCTGCCGGCGTGCGCTGTAAAGCCGAATACAAGGAGCTGCCGGCGTGCGCTGTAAAGCCGAATACAAGGAGCTGCCGGCTCCTCGCCTCCCGCCCGGAGTGGACCTGCTCGCTGTGCCCTGTGATCCCACCTGCTCATCCCTCCAAACGATTCCTACCCTTCCATCCATTTGCGTACGTGAGTTTGTTCTGTTTGTGCTGTCCTGGGTAGTAAACTAAGTCAGTATAAGCTAGTAATTTGCACTGTGTTACCTGCTTTTTTTCATGTCCGCTGTAAATACCCGTGACTGCTCTTTTTGCTTATGTGTGTGTAAATAATAATAAACCCCGTTACTCTTCTGTACGTCTTCTTCTTCTTCCTCTTTGCATTCGTCGTCTTAGTCTTTTCCCCATTGAATATCTGTGGCGCGATACGGCCAACGTTTGGGTGAATCGGGTTTAGTCGGGGAACAACTGTTCGGTCGCGGAGCCTCTGCTCGGCAAACATACCATCCTTAACCGCGGACCGTAACAATATATATATATATATATATATATATATATATATATATATATATATATATATATATATATATATATATATATATATGTATGGGGGGGGAGGGGTCGGGGGAAATCCGGACGGTTGAACTGGTTGAAGGGGGAAACGACAGAAAAAAGGTTTGGAACCACTGCCGTAGTTCCTCCCATTTTCATATTACAATGTCATCCTGCCGACTACGCCATTGTAAGGATTCGTATGTGAAGACTGAGAAACGAGGTATTCAAACAGGACGCAGCTGCATTCATCAGCCTTGGGTTTAATCACAATCTTGGTAACGATCCAGCCCAACGCACCACATGGTGCTCGGCCTGCACAAGTCCAACACTTCGCGCCCATCCAACGCGTCACACCTCTCCATCACATCCGGAAGTCCAACATCCCCTTACAACATAACATCCGCCCCGCCATCGAATCTCCATGGTCCACCAACCTTTGGTGGCAGAGGTAATGAAGGTAGCGAAGTGTGGGCGGGACCACATCTGCCAATCAGCCTCAGCCTGGTGGGGGAGGGGCTGCGGCAAAAATAAATGCATGAGGGCCAATCACATGAGAATGGGTGTGATTAACTGTGGGAATAACGTACACGTCTGATTGTAGCGACGACAGCGGTGTTCAGTTACCAAGCTGCTTGTTTACCGCTTTCTGAGCCATTCGCTTGATTCAAAGAGCTCAAGCAATCTCTCCAACAGAACAACGCGCTCGGCATCGCTTAACAACATGGTGGCCTCCAATGTAAACAGTGCTACCGTGGAACTCACTTTTTCTTTTTTTTCTTTTTTTGGTATACAAGATCGAGGCTTGCGTAAAAGCTAACATTAATTCCAAAAAAAAAAAAAAACGGACGCATAAGACATAATAAAAGGAGCAGGAGAAAAGATGGGGAGAGAGGGGGAAGTACACAAGTACAACATTTGAGAGCAGGGACATCGGGAGTCTGTGATGGAAGGGACTCAGCATACAAACATTGTGTTCATTTGAGAGCAGGGACCACCACATCTCATGTCATCATGACCACCACATCTCATGTCATAATGACCACCACATCTCATGTCATCATGGCCACCACATCTCATGTCATCATGGCCACCACGTCTCATGTCATCATGACCACCACGTCTCATGCCATCATGACCACCACATCTCATGTCATCATGCCCACCACATCTCATGTCCTCATGCCCACCACATCTCATGTCATCATGACCACCACATCTCTGGTCATCATGGCCACCACATCTCATGTCATCATGGACACCACATCTCATGTGTTCATGGCCACCACATCTCATGTCATCATGCCCACCACATCTCATGTCATCATGACCACCATGTCTCATGACATCATGCCCACCATGTCTCATGTGTTCATGGCCACCACATCTCATGTCATCATGGACACCACATCTCATGTCATCATGACCACCACGTCTCATGACATCAGGCCCACCATGTCTCATGACATCATGCCCACCACATCTCATGTCATCATGTTTTCCACATCTCATGTCCTCATGCCCACCACATCTCATGTGTTCATGGCCACCACATCTCATGTCATCATGGCCACCACATCTCATGTCATCATGACCACCACATCTCATGTCATCATGCCCACCACAAGCACCACATCTCATGTGTTAATGACCACATCTCATGTCATCATGACCACCACATCTCATGTCATCATGACCACCACATCTCATGTCATCATGATCACCACATCTCATGTCATCATGCCCACCATATCTCATGTGTTCATGGCCACCACATCTCATGTCATCATGACCACCACATCTCATGTCATCATGCCCACCACAAGCACCACATCTCATGTGTTAATGACCACATCTCATGTCATCATGACCACCACATCTCATGTCATCATGGCCACCACATCTCATGTCATCATGATCACCACATCTCATGTCATCATGCCCACCATATCTCATGTGTTCATGGCCACCACATCTCATGTCATCATGACCACCACATCTCTTGTCATCATGGCCAACACATTTCATGTCATCATGGACACCACCCACATCTCATGTTATCATGATCACCACATCTCATGTCATCATTCCCACCACATCTCATGTCCTCATGCCCACCACATCTCATGTCATCATGACCACCACATCTCATGTCATCATGGACACCACATCTCATGTGTTCATGGCCAGCACATCTCATGTCATCATGCCCACCACATATCATGTCATCATGACCACCACGTCTCATGACATCATGCCCACCATGTCTCATGTGTTCATGGCCACCACATCTCATGTCATCATGCCCACCACATCTCATGTCATCATGACCACCACATCTCATGACATCATGCCCACCATGTCTCATGACATCATGCCCACCACATCTCATGTCATCATGTTCAATCTCTTGTCCTCATGCCCACCACATCTCATGTGTTCATGGCCACCACATCTCATGTCATCATGGCCACCACATCTCATGTCATCATGACCACCATATCTCATGCCATCATGCCCACCACATCTCATGTGTTCATGGCCACATCTCATGTCATCATGACCACCATATCTCTTGTCATCATGACCACCACATCTCATGTCATCATGGCCACCACATCTCATGTGTTCATGGCCACCACATCTCATGTCATCATGACCACCACATCTCATGTGTTCATGGCCACCACATCTCATGTCGTGATGGCCACCACATCTCATGTCATCATGGCAACCACATCTCATGTTCATGCCCACCACATCTCATGTCGTCCTGCCCACCACATCTCATGTCGTCATGCCCACCACATCTTATGTCGTCATGCGAACTGCATCTCATGTCGTCATGCCCACCACATCTCATGCACATGCCCATGCCTACCACAACTCATGCCAACACATATCATGACTATGCTTTGTGAATCTTGCCATATTGTTGCCAAAACGTACAACACACAAACATCTATGGAGTTCTTCTTTAACTGCCACACATATTCCCACGTTCTTGTGAGGTTGGTCCAGGGAAGCTTCGCCCAAGTGGCTTCCACCAACCTAACTTCTGCCTCCGTCACTCCTATCCATATCAGTGTCGCCACCACCATCTCTCTCCGGACAGTGTTGTAGGCCTTCTCCACAGATCCACAAATCCCAATGCCATTTCACCTTGCACCTCCAACCTCTTCTCCACCAGCTGTCTCAGGCTGAACATTCCATCCATCATTTCCTCCTTCCCTTTATAACTATAAGCCCCTGCTGCTCTTCTCCAATCTCCTCCAAGCTTATCCTCCCATCCAGAACCCTCTCCAGCACCTTCATGACATGACTAAGGAGTTTAATCCCCATGCACCTTTCCCCTTCCATATTGGCACACTTAACACTGTCCTCCAATCCTCCGGAA
Source organism: Myxine glutinosa (assembly GCF_964187855.1). Lineage (NCBI taxonomy): Eukaryota > Metazoa > Chordata > Myxini > Myxiniformes > Myxinidae > Myxine > Myxine glutinosa. The sequence goes on along the minus strand of NC_136273.1, from coordinate 61,076,417 downwards.
TTGAACCCTCTCTCGACCCCTGCTCTTAACTTCGCTCCTTATAAACAGTTGACGTTTACAATCTAACTCTGACGTCATTACTGCGAATAACGACATCCTCTGCATAAAACAGTTTCCCTCCAGTTTTGACTCGTCGGATCTGACTTCTGAGGCATCTTTGAAATTCTGAACAGAAGCGGTGTATGTCCTGCGTCCGCAAATTTCTCTTACGTTTGCCATCCGATGCTCAGTATGACTCAGTATACAAACGGTGTTTAGTTTGACCCCGTATTGGGGAATATTTTGGAAGCATTATTGTATATCCAAATGGATATCAATATATTTTTTGGAATTGTGTAAATACGTGGCAGTAAACCGTGCAAGAACAGGAAAACTCATTTGATGACGTCATTTTGCAGCGCACGTCATTTTGTGAATCAGACGGGCCACGCGGTGAATGAATTTGGAGGTGATTTGCTCGCAAGTCATAAAGTCAAAGGGAGAGCCTTGATGACGCTCTGACTGTACTGTAACCCCACTGTACCCTCTCAGTACTGTAAGCGATGCCAGGGGGCGAGGTTTACTCAGCGCGAGCTCCGATATTGCGTCACAATCGAGGATCGTCACACATTGCACGAGCCCATCGGTACATCCGCTAAAGGAGCATCGATATTAAGGTGAGACTGGCATTCGGAGAGGTCGGATTCATTTTAGTAAATCTATTTCCATTCATTGTAAATGGCTCTCGGCTCGTCCATTGTGTATACATATATTTACACTGGCTGGTCGGAGCTCACCTTTTATTCATGGTTTCGCAGGTAGCTTCACTTGGTCATTATAATGCTGCTTGGTTATTTTATAATTTATATGCAGATGTCGTTATTTCGCCTCCTATTGTTATTGTATTCTCATTATAATTATGGGGGCTGGCAGGATGGCCGAGACCTCGATGTAAATCCCATAATTTACCTTCCTGCTTACCAGGAGACTCACTTGGCCATCTAACGTATGCCCGTCTGTCGACATTAGTTGGTGGATATTAAAGATCCCACTATGTCCTTCGCGAAGAGTAGGCGAGCTATCGTTGGCATCCTGAACAAATTACAAATTACTGCCCTAATCTTAGTCCAACGTCAGGGCAGGCCATCCGGTTCGTGAAAGACTTGGGCCAAGCTTCCTCCGGCGAACCCCTGAAGAACGTAAATGAATGTGAGGTGCTGGGGATGGTAACAATAATGGAAATAGGGATTACATGATACGAGGGGTAACCTTGGAGCACGTCACACAGGAGAAGCATCTGGGGGTGGTAATAGAAACGGAGGGGTAAGCATTGAGGACCAGGTAGTTTGGGCGTCGATCGTTGTGGGACCGTGGGGTGGTGGGGAGGCAGGGACATCCCCCCGCCACCCCCCTCGCTACTTTTTGGGTCGAGAGAACAGGAAAATGTGCGCACGGTACTCAAAGGATTACAAGTTTTCCTTACAATGGATTTAATGGATTTTGTGAAAATTTTGAATAAACGATTAATTACTTATTGAGTCGAATATTAATAGATTAAATGAAAAGTTTGAATGAGCGATTAATTACTTATTGAGTGGAATATTTATAGATTTCGTGAAAAGTTTGAATAAGCGATTAATTACTTATTGAGTGGAATATTAATAGATTAAATGAAAAGTTTGAATGAGCGATTAATTACTTATTGAGTGGAATATTAATCGATTTTGTGAAAAGTTTGAATGAGTGATTAACTACATATTGAGTGGAATATTTATAGATTTCATGAAAAGTTTGAATGAGCGATTAATTACTTATTGAGTGCAATATTAATAGATTTTGTGAAAAGTTTGAATGAGCGATTAATTACTTATTGAGTGCAATATTAATAGATTTTGTGAAAAGTTTGAATGAGCGATTAATTACTTATTGAGTGCAATATTAATAGCTTTTGTGAAAAGTTTGAATGAGCGATTAATTACTTATTGAGTGCAATATTAATAGATTTTGTGAAACGTTTGAATAAGCAATTAATTACTTATTGAGTGGAATATTTATAGATTTCGTGAAAAGTTTGAATGAGCGATTAATTACTTATTGAGTGGAATATTTAAAGATTTTGTGAAACGTTTGAATGAGTGATTCATTACATATTAAGTGGAATATTAATAGATTTTATGAAAAGTTTGAATGAGCAATTAATTACTTATTGAGTGGAATATTTATAGATTTTATGAAAAGTTTGAATGAGCGATCAATTACTTATTGAGTGTAATATTAATAGATTTTATGAAAAGTTTGAATGAGTGATTCATTACATATTAAGTGGAATATTAATAGATTTTATGAAAAGTTTGAATGAGCAATTAATTACATATTGAGTGGAATATTAACAGATTAAATGAAAAGTTTGAATGAGTGATTCATTACTTATTGAGTGGAATATTTATAGATTTTATGAAAAGTTTGAAAAAGCAATTAATTCCATATTGAGTGGAATATTAATAGATTTTATGAAAAGTTTGAATGAGCGATTAATTACATATTGAGTGGAATATTAATAGATTATATGGAAAGTTTGAATGAGCGATTCATTACATATTAAGTGTAATATTAATAGATTTTATGAAAAGTTTGAATGAGCAATTAATTACATATTGAGTGGAATATTAATAGATTATATGGAACGTTTGAATGAGCGATTAATTACTTATTGAGTGCAATATTAATAGATTTTGTGAAACGTTTGAATAAGCAATTAATTACTTATTGAGTGGAATATTTATAGATTTCGTGAAAAGTTTGAATGAGCGATTAATTACTTATTGAGTGGAATATTTAAAGATTTTGTGAAACGTTTGAATGAGTGATTCATTACATATTAAGTGGAATATTAATAGATTTTATGAAAAGTTTGAATGAGCAATTAATTACTTATTGAGTGGAATATTTATAGATTTTATGAAAAGTTTGAATGAGCGATCAATTACTTATTGAGTGTAATATTAATAGATTTTATGAAAAGTTTGAATGAGTGATTCATTACATATTAAGTGGAATATTAATAGATTTTATGAAAAGTTTGAATGAGCAATTAATTACATATTGAGTGGAATATTAACAGATTAAATGAAAAGTTTGAATGAGTGATTCATTACTTATTGAGTGGAATATTTATAGATTTTATGAAAAGTTTGAAAAAGCAATTAATTCCATATTGAGTGGAATATTAATAGATTTTATGAAAAGTTTGAATGAGCGATTAATTACATATTGAGTGGAATATTAATAGATTATATGGAAAGTTTGAATGAGCGATTCATTACATATTAAGTGTAATATTAATAGATTTTATGAAAAGTTTGAATGAGCAATTAATTACATATTGAGTGGAATATTAATAGATTATATGGAAAGTTTGAATGAGCGATTCATTACATATTAAGTGTAATATTAATAGATTTTATGAAAGGTTTGAATGAGTGATTCATTACTTATTGAGTGGAATATGAATAGATTTTATGAAAAGTTTGAATAAGCGATTAATTACATATTAAGTGTAATATTAATAGATTTTATGAAAAGATTGAAAAAGCAATTAATTCCATATTGAGTGGAATATGAATAGATTTTATGAAAGGTTTGAATGAGCGATTAATTACATGTTGAGTGGAATATTAATGGATTTTCTGGAAAGTTTGAATGAGCGATTCATTCCATATTAAGTGTAATATTAATAGATTTTATGAAAAGTTTGAATGAGCAATTAATTCCATATTGAGTGGAATATTAATAGATTTTATGAAAAGTTTGAATAAGCGATTAATTACATGTTGAGTGAAATATTAATAGATTTTCTGGAAAGTATGAATAAGCGATTCATTGCATATTAAGTGTAATATTAATAGATTTTATGAAAAGTTTGAATGAGCAATTAATTACTTATTGAGTGGAATATTAATAGATTTTATGAAAAGTTTGAATGAGCGATTCATTACATATTAAGTGTAATATTAATAGATTTAATGAAAAGTTTGAATGAGCAATTAATTCCATATTGAGTGGAATATCAATAGATTTTATGAAAAGTTTGAATGAGTGATTAATTACTTATTAAGTGGAATATGAATAGATTTTCTGGAAAGTTTGAATGAGCGATTAATTACTTATTGAGTGGAATATTTATAGATTTAGTGAAAAGTTTGAATGAGTGATTCATTACATATTAAGTGGAATATTAATAGATTTTATGAAAAGTTTGAATGAGCAATTAATTCCATATTGAGTGGAATATTAATAGATTTTATGAAAAGTTTGAATAAGCGATTAATTACATGTTGAGTGAAATATTAATAGATTTTCTGGAAAGTATGAATAAGCGATTCATTGCATATTAAGTGTAATATTAATAGATTTTATGAAAAGTTTGAATGAGCAATTAATTACTTATTGAGTGGAATATTAATAGATTTTATGAAAAGTTTGAATGAGCGATTCATTACATATTAAGTGTAATATTAATAGATTTAATGAAAAGTTTGAATGAGCAATTAATTCCATATTGAGTGGAATATTAATAAATTTTATGAAAAGTTTGAATGAGCGATTAATTACATGTTGAGTGGAATATTAATAGATTTTCTGGAAAGTTTGAATGAGCGATTAATTACTTATTGAGTGGAATATTCATAGATTTATTGAAAAGTTTGAATGAGTGATTCATTACATATTAAGTGGAATATTAATAGATTTTATGAAAAGTTTGAATGAGCGATTAATTACATATTGAGTGGAATATTAATAGATTCTATGAAAAGTTTGAATGAGCGATTAATTACATATTGAGTGGAATATTAATAGATTATATGAAAAGTTCGAATGAGCGATTCATTACATATTAAGGGGAATGTTAATAGATTTTATGGTAAGTTTGAATGAGCGATTAATTACATATTGAGTGGAATATTAATTGATTTTATGAAAAGTTTGAATGAGCGATTCATTACATATTAAGTGGAATATTAATAGCTTTATGAAAGGTTTGAATGAGCGATTAATTACTTATTGAGTGGAATATTAATAGATTTTATGGAAAGTTTGAATGAGCGATTAATTACATATTGAGTGGAATATTAATAGCTTCTATGAAAAGTTTGAATGAGCGATTAATTACATATTGAGTGGAATATTAACATATTTTATGAAAAGTTTGAATGAGCGATTAATTACATATTGAGTGGAATATTAATAGATTTCATGAAAAGTTTGAATGAGCGATTAATTACATATTGAGTGGAATATTAATAGATTTCATGAAAAGTTTGAATGAGCGATTAATTACATATTGAGTGGAATATTAATAGATTATATGAAAAGTTTGAATGAGCGATTAATTACATATTGAGTGGAATATTAATAGATTATATGAAAAGTTTGAATGAGCGATTAATTACTTATTGAGTGGAATATGAATAGATTTTATGGAAAGTTTGAATGAGCGATTAATTACATATTAAGTGGAATATTAATAGATTATATGAAAAGTTTGAATGAGCGATTAATTACCTATTTAGTGGAATATTAATAGATTTTATGAAAGGTTTGAATGAGCGATTAATTACTTATTGAGTGGAATATGAATAGATTTTATGAAAAGTTTGAAAAAGCAATTAATTCCATATTGAGTGGAATATTAATTGATTTTATGAAAAGTTTGAATGAGCGATTCATTACATATTAAGTGTAATATTAATCGATTTGATGAAAAGTTTGAATGAGCAATTAATTACATATTGAGTGTAATATTAATCGATTTTATGAAAAGTTTGAATGAGCAATTAATTCCATATTGAGTGGAATATTAATAGATTTCATGAAAAGTTTGAATGAGTGATTAATTACTTATTAAGTGGAATATGAATAGATTTTATGAAAAGTTTGAATGAGCGATTCATTACTTATTGAGTGGAATATGAATAGATTTTATGAAAAGTTTGAATAAGCGATTAATTACTTATTGAGTGGAATATGAATAGATTTTATGAAAAGTTTGAATAAGCGATGAATTACTTATTGAGTGAAATATTAATAGATTTTAGGAAAAGTTTGAATGAGTGATTAATTACTTAATGAGTGGAATATTAATAGATTTTATGAAAAGTTTGAATCAGCAATTAATTACTTATTGAGTGGAATATGAATAGATTTTATGAAAAGTTTGAATAAGCGATTAATTACTTATTGAGTGGAATATGAATAGATTTTATGAAAAGTTTGAATAAGCGATTCATTACTTATTGAGTGGAATATGAATAGATTTTATGAAAAGTTTGAATCAGCAATTAATTACTTATTGAGTGGAATATGAAAAGATTTTATGAAAAGTTTGAATAAGCGATTAATTACTTATTGAGTGGAATATGAATAGATTTTATGAAAAGTTTGAATGAGCGATTCATTACTTATTGAGTGGAATATGAATAGATTTCATTAAAAGTTTGAATAAGCGATTAATTACTTATTGAGTGGAATATTAACAGATTAAATGAAAAGTTTGAATGAGCGATTAATTACTTATTGAGTGGAATATGAATAGATTTTATGAAAAGTTTGAATAAGCGATTAATTACTTATTGAGTGGAATATGAATAGATTTTATGAAAAGTTTGAATAAGCAATTAATTACATATTAAGTGGAATATTAGTAGATTTTATGAAAAGTTTGAATAAGCGATTAATTACTTATTGAGTGGAATATGAATAGATTATATGAAAGGTTTGAATGAGCGATTCATTACATATTAAGTGGAATATTAATAGATTTTATGAAAAGTTTGAATAAGCGATTAATTACTTATTGAGTGGAATATTAATAGATTTTATGAAAAATTTGAATAAGCAATTAATTACTTATTAAGTGGAATATTAATAGATTTTATGAAAAGTTTGAATGAGCGATTAATTACTTATTGAGTGGAATATGAATAGATTTTATGAAAAGTTTGAATAAGCGATTAATTACTTATTGAGTGGAATATGAATAGATTTTATGAAAAGTTTGAATAAGCGATTAATTACCTATTGAGTGGAATATTAAAAGATTTTATGAAAGGTTTGAATGAGCGATTCATTACTTATTGAGTGGAATATTAATAGATTTTATGAAAAGTTTGAATGAGCGATTCATTACATATTAAGTGGAATATTAATAGATTATATGAAAGGTTTGAATGAGCGATTAATTACATATTGAGTGAAATATTAATAGATCTTATGAAAAGTTTGAATGAGCGATTAATTACTTCTTGAGTGGGTTATTAATAGATTTTGTGAAAAGTTTGAATGAGCGATTAATTACTTATTGAGTGCAATATTAATAGATTTTGTGAAAAGTTTGAATGAGCGATTAATTACTTATTGAGTGGAATATTAATAGATTAAATGAAAAGTTTGAATGAGTGATTCATTACATATTAAGTGGAATATTAATAGATTTTATGAAAAGTTTGAATGAGTGATTAATTACATATTGAGTGGAATATTTATAGATTTTATGAAAAGTTTGAATAAGCAATTAATTACATGTTGAGTGGAATATTAATAGATTTTATGAAAAGTTTGAATAAGCGATTAATTACATATTGAGTGGAATATTAATAGATTTTATGAAAAGTTTGAATGAGTGATTCATTACATATTAAGTGGAATATTAATAGATTTTCTGGAAAATTTGAATGAGCGATTCATTACATATTAAGTGTAATATTAATAGATATTATGAAAGGTTTGAATGAGCGATTAATTACATGTTGAGTGGAATATTAATAGATTTTCTGGAAAGTTTGAATGAGCAATTCATTACATATTACGTGTAATATTAATAGATTTTATGAAAAGTTTGAATGAGCAATTAATTACATATTGAGTGTAATATTAATAGATTTTATGAAAAGTTTGAATGAGCAATTAATTCCATATTGAGTGTAATATTAATAGATTTTATGAAAAGTTTGAATGAGTGATTAATTACATGTTGAGTGGAATATTAATAGATTTTCTGGAAAGTTTGAATGAGCGATTCATTACATATTAAGTGTAATATTAATAGATTTTATGAAAAGTTTGAATGAGCAATTAATTACTTATTGAGTGGAATATTTAGAGATTTCGTGAAAACTTTGAATGAGTGATTAATTACATATTGAGTGGAATATTAATAGATTTTATGAAAAGTTGGAATGAGCGATTAATTACTTATTGAGTGGAATATTAATAGATTTCATGGAAAGTTTGAATGAGCAATTAATTACTTATTGAGTGGAATATTTTTAGATTTAGTGAAAAGTTTGAATGAGTGATTCATTACATATTAAGTGGAATATTAATAGATTTTATGAAAAGTTTGAATGAGCGATTAATTACATATTGAGTGGAATATTAATAGATTCTATGAAAAGTTTGAATGAGCGATTAATTACATATTGAGTGGAATATTAATAGATTATATGAAAAGTTCGAATGAGCGATTCATTACATATTAAGGGGAATGTTAATAGATTTTATGGTAAGTTTGAATGAGCGATTAATTACATATTGAGTGGAATATTAATTGATTTTATGAAAAGTTTGAATGAGCGATTCATTACATATTAAGTGGAATATTAATAGCTTTATGAAAGGTTTGAATGAGCGATTAATTACTTATTGAGTGGAATATTAATAGATTTTATGGAAAGTTTGAATGAGCGATTAATTACATATTGAGTGGAATATTAATAGCTTCTATGAAAAGTTTGAATGAGCGATTAATTACATATTGAGTGGAATATTAACATATTTTATGAAAAGTTTGAATGAGCGATTAATTACATATTGAGTGGAATATTAATAGATTTCATGAAAAGTTTGAATGAGCGATTAATTACATATTGAGTGGAATATTAATAGATTTCATGAAAAGTTTGAATGAGCGATTAATTACATATTGAGTGGAATATTAATAGATTATATGAAAAGTTTGAATGAGCGATTAATTACATATTGAGTGGAATATTAATAGATTATATGAAAAGTTTGAATGAGCGATTAATTACTTATTGAGTGGAATATGAATAGATTTTATGGAAAGTTTGAATGAGCGATTAATTACATATTAAGTGGAATATTAATAGATTATATGAAAAGTTTGAATGAGCGATTAATTACCTATTTAGTGGAATATTAATAGATTTTATGAAAGGTTTGAATGAGCGATTAATTACTTATTGAGTGGAATATGAATAGATTTTATGAAAAGTTTGAAAAAGCAATTAATTCCATATTGAGTGGAATATTAATTGATTTTATGAAAAGTTTGAATGAGCGATTCATTACATATTAAGTGTAATATTAATCGATTTGATGAAAAGTTTGAATGAGCAATTAATTACATATTGAGTGTAATATTAATCGATTTTATGAAAAGTTTGAATGAGCAATTAATTCCATATTGAGTGGAATATTAATAGATTTCATGAAAAGTTTGAATGAGTGATTAATTACTTATTAAGTGGAATATGAATAGATTTTATGAAAAGTTTGAATGAGTGATTCATTACTTATTGAGTGGAATATGAATAGATTTTATGAAAAGTTTGAATAAGCGATTAATTACTTATTGAGTGGAATATGAATAGATTTTATGAAAAGTTTGAATAAGCGATGAATTACTTATTGAGTGAAATATTAATAGATTTTAGGAAAAGTTTGAATGAGTGATTAATTACTTAATGAGTGGAATATTAATAGATTTTATGAAAAGTTTGAATCAGCAATTAATTACTTATTGAGTGGAATATGAATAGATTTTATGAAAAGTTTGAATAAGCGATTAATTACTTATTGAGTGGAATATGAATAGATTTTATGAAAAGTTTGAATAAGCGATTAATTACTTATTGAGTGGAATATTTATAGATTTTATGAAAAGTTTGAATGAGCGATCAATTACTTATTGAGTGTAATATTAATAGATTTTATGAAAAGTTTGAATGAGTGATTCATTACATATTAAGTGGAATATTAATAGATTTTATGAAAAGTTTGAATGAGCAATTAATTGCATATTGAGTGGAATATTAACAGATTAAATGAAAAGTTTGAATGAGTGATTCATTACTTATTGAGTGGAATATTTATAGATTTTATGAAAAGTTTGAAAAAGCAATTAATTCCATATTGAGTGGAATATTAATAGATTTTATGAAAAGTTTGAATGAGCGATTAATTACATATTGAGTGGAATATTAATAGATTATATGGAAAGTTTGAATGAGCGATTCATTACATATTAAGTGTAATATTAATAGATTTTATGAAAAGTTTGAATGAGCAATTAATTACATATTGAGTGGAATATTAATAGATTATATGGAAAGTTTGAATGAGCGATTCATTACATATTAAGTGTAATATTAATAGATTTTATGAAAGGTTTGAATGAGTGATTCATTACTTATTGAGTGGAATATGAATAGATTTTATGAAAAGTTTGAATAAGCGATTAATTACATATTAAGTGTAATATTAATAGATTTTATGAAAAGATTGAAAAAGCAATTAATTCCATATTGAGTGGAATATGAATAGATTTTATGAAAGGTTTGAATGAGCGATTAATTACATGTTGAGTGGAATATTAATGGATTTTCTGGAAAGTTTGAATGAGCGATTCATTCCATATTAAGTGTAATATTAATAGATTTTATGAAAAGTTTGAATGAGCAATTAATTACATATTGAGTGTAATATTAATAGATTTTATGAAAAGTTTGAATGAGCAATTAATTCCATATTGAGTGGAATATTAATAGATTTTATGAAAAGTTTGAATAAGCGATTAATTACATGTTGAGTGAAATATTAATAGATTTTCTGGAAAGTATGAATAAGCGATTCATTGCATATTAAGTGTAATATTAATAGATTTTATGAAAAGTTTGAATGAGCAATTAATTACTTATTGAGTGGAATATTAATAGATTTTATGAAAAGTTTGAATGAGCGATTCATTACATATTAAGTGTAATATTAATAGATTTAATGAAAAGTTTGAATGAGCAATTAATTCCATATTGAGTGGAATATCAATAGATTTTATGAAAAGTTTGAATGAGTGATTAATTACTTATTAAGTGGAATATGAATAGATTTTCTGGAAAGTTTGAATGAGCGATTAATTACTTATTGAGTGGAATTTTTATAGATTTAGTGAAAAGTTTGAATGAGTGATTCATTACATATTAAGTGGAATATAAATAGATTTTATGAAAAGTTTGAATGAGCAATTAATTCCATATTGAGTGGAATATTAATAGATTTTATGAAAAGTTTGAATAAGCGATTAATTACATGTTGAGTGAAATATTAATAGATTTTCTGGAAAGTATGAATAAGCGATTCATTGCATATTAAGTGTAATATTAATAGATTTTATGAAAAGTTTGAATGAGCAATTAATTACTTATTGAGTGGAATATTAATAGATTTTATGAAAAGTTTGAATGAGCGATTCATTACATATTAAGTGTAATATTAATAGATTTAATGAAAAGTTTGAATGAGCAATTAATTCCATATTGAGTGGAATATTAATAAATTTTATGAAAAGTTTGAATGAGCGATTAATTACATGTTGAGTGGAATATTAATAGATTTTCTGGAAAGTTTGAATGAGCGATTAATTACTTATTGAGTGGTGTAATAATGTTGCTTCTGGGACACCTCCGTTTAACATGTGAAATCCCTATCTAATGTCATTTACCCCCTTGTCTTTTTCAAAAATCATAAACACCTCTATTTCTCCCACCCTCATCTTTATGAACCTTTTGTCTGTAGTACCTATCCTTAATGTTGTTCATTAGACCACTCAAACACTACAAATATTTGTTTTCTCTTATAGACCTATCATCCTTCTTCTACATATCATCTGGCAGATTAATCTTTGACCCACTCAAACATTGACCCATTCACTTCCATATTAATTCTTTCCCTCCCTCATTGCCCCTAAACACCTATATTTCTCTCACCCTGTTCTTTACGAACCTTCTAACCTTTTGACATGTTATCCTTATTCATTAGACCACTTAAACACCTGTGATCCTTCTGACCTCATGGACCTTTTAACCTTTTACTCTTAATATCATCTGGTGAATATAACCCACTCAAACAACGACCCTACAAATATTTGTTTATGCGTGGGAAATAATTTAATTCTCCTACAACTCTCTTCACCATCTAATATATTAACAAAAAATATGTTTGAGTTTGGTTCTTTATTAAGATATTTTAACTGAGCTAAGATAAAATGGTAAACCTCCCTCAATGTTCTTGCTTGAGCGCCTCCAGTGCCACATACCATTTTTAAATTAAAGTATATATTTTCCTGACAACCATCAAAGTTTTCCGTCCACTCAAAAATATTTCCATCTTTTTTACCCAATTCACCGGTATTTAAATTAATTCTCTTATTTGTTTTGTGAACTTTTTTACCAGTTGCCTTTTCAATTATACCTATTTGATATTTTTCACATTCATTATGTTTTCCATTTATATACCAAGGTTGATTACACCTCCACTCTTTAGTCTGGTTGATACTTGGTTCTATCATTTATATAATAGTAAAAAAGGCGGCGGTAGCCCGTTAAAATCCCCAACCCCCCCCCTTTTTAACTTATCACTTATATATATCTTATCACTTATATATATCTTATCACTTATGTATATCTTATCACTTATATATATATCTTATCACTTATATATATATCTTATCACTTATATACTTATATAACCATAAGGGAGACTATCAATTCCATTTTCTAAAATAAACCTCTTATCATCAAAAGCCCCCAATGCTTTCTTATTTATCTCTTCTGAATATAATTGATGTTTATAACTTCTTATTCCATTAATCTTTCTAAACTCTTCTTTCTTTGTTGTTAAACAGTTATAATAATCCTTAAAGTTTATTGTTTCTTTAATAACATTTTTCTTTACACCTTTTAACTTCTTATCAGTCTTTTCAACGTTATTCACAATGTATTTATAAGCATAAGCCTTTGACCTCAATCCCACAAATTCACTCATAACATTTCCTCCTAATTCATCCTTGAACTTTCCAATCACCTTTTTATTTTTAGAAGAGAACAACTCACTCTCTGGACTGTAATTACTCGTGTCATAGATATTAATGTCTCTTTTCATGTCTGAATAAACATCGTTGGTATTAATTTTCAAAATAAAACTATCTGTATCCATATAAAGTAGATTAACATCATTTTGATATTTCTTCCTCAAGTTATTATAAAAGTAATCATACATTAATGACTTTGATAAATCAAGAATTGTTGTTCCAATATAAATAGGTTTGTTCATTTCAATACTCTCTTTAATCAAATGGATCGCACAAAAGTTCTCAGTAAAGACCTCAGCTCGAGTAAAACTCGGTCTATTAATTAATTTTGATGCTTGTTCCCAAGATGTTGATAGTCTGATATTTTGTCTTTTCCTCACATTCTCCATAGTCTTACCAAAGACCGCATTATTCATCAATTTATAAAAGTCTTTCTCAAAATCTGTTTTTGACTCTGTTCTTCTTTGTGTATTAAAATCAATGTACCCCTTTAACCAATGACTTTGATTGAACTTTAGAACCCTATGGATCTTCTCTACTCTTAGACCTTTTGATAAATATTGTCGCAAATTTCTTTGGTGTAGAACATAATTTTTCTTGTTATATAATGTAGTAAGTAATTTTTCTGTTGATTCACCTATATCAAACGATCGTTGATAATCACTCAACCATTCTTTCTTTGGACTTGCTTTCTCACAAGCAAATGGGAGATCTTTGTGTAGGTTATGGAGTTCCTCTGGATATTTTAAATCAATTTCAAAATAATAACCAACTTTTTCTTCATCCAATTCTTTTTGTGTAGAGATACATACATCTTGTAAAACGTTTTTGTAGTCTTTTTCCTTTACCCATCTAAGTTTTCCATAAGGAAGAGCCTGAGACATTGCCCAGCCATACAGGTTGTTCGCGTCATAGTACATCAAGTAAGAACTCTCTTTCGTTGGATCATAATTTGGAAGATATTTGTTATTTGCTTTTGCGTATCTACTCGAGCAGACTTGTGAAATTCCACCTCTTTTTGCCTTTTCAATCATCAAAAGCATATCAACATCGGTTATCAAATCCAAATCTTGTTTTGTCATTTTCAACATCGCACTCCAGGCCAATCCAGGTGCTGTGTAGTAGTGAGCAGGATCCAATCCATATCCAGTGCGACAAACAGATCTAAAGGCTTCAAATACATCGGCCAATAAAAGCACATCAGTTTTGAGATACAAATCGTGATACTCGCCAAGATTCTTGATGTTATATTTTTCCCAAACATTTTGTGCGTGTACATAATCTTTATCAGATATATGACTATTATTTAATTTGTTATAGAAATTTTCTTTTGAAGGAAGTTGTGTTTCATTGAATCTCTCAAATGAGTCCATATAGTCATAGGGGTAAATTCCCTTTTGTGTTAGAAAATCTTTATCTAAAAAATACTCTGAAAGACATGGAAACTCTTTTAGATTTTGAACCAAGTTAACCAATGGACTTGCCATGAATTTAAATGTATCAAGAAATCTGATATGAGTAATAGGAGATGTGTGAATTGTTTTTGTGAATGAAATGTATTTCTGATCCGTGTTTGGAATTGCTGAGATACTTCCAGAAGTCTTTGAGAGTTCCTTGATAAATAGATGTGTATCATAATGAGCGTTGTTATGAAGAAAGACAGGAATGAAAGAGGGGAGTTGATAATTAATATTACAACTTTGATGAGCCGGACCTCTATATTTACCAGTGAGATGACAATGGTCTCTAACCTTTAGACCTTTACCAATTTTCTCCTCACAAATATGACAGACATTGTTTTTTATAAATTCCCTTTTTTCTTTACTTGTTAAGGACATTGGTTTATTGGTTTCTCTCATTATCTTGGTTAATCGAACACAGTCTTTTTCTAGTCGTTTCACAAACTCCTCTGGGGTATTTGAGCCTCTATACATCTCTAACTTGTTATATTTATCACCAACGGATGATTTGATATAATAACAAAAACCACAAGGAGTATGTTTTTGATATTTATTTGTGTATGATTCTTTTGGATCTTGAGAAGCAGTATCAATTTTTTCTAAAATACTTTCAAAATCAGCATATATAACAAATGGATGTTTGATCTTTTTATTTTCATCTTTGAATGTGATCTTTGAGCCTTCTTTAGGCATATTGATTACCGTTGATTTATGTTCGCCACAATAATTTGAATGTTTATCTAATCTTTCTTGTGAATTGAAGAAGTTAAGACAACGCAAACAAATATATATTTTATTTGTTCTCTTACAGACTTGTGGTTTTATTAATTTAGCAATATCTTTGATGTATGTATAATGTGAATTTTCGTCTGAATTAAAATATAGAAGATTAATATGAGTTTGTTTACAATTGTCAGAAAGCTTTAAAACCTGAATGTTGTTTGTTTCTGTTAGACCATAAACATTAACTGATAAATTATTCATCTTTTCAAATTTAGGAATATCATTTAAAGTCATCGGAAACTTTAGATCTTTCGTATTTAATGTATTCTCATATTTTTTATAATGAGATACTCTTTCATCATGAAAATGTGGAGGATGTAAGTGTGCTAAAATAGACCAGAGAAAACATTTATTGTCTTTATTTTTGATATTGATAACTGCTTTTCTATTTTTGATAACACTGGGTAAATCAATGTAAGAAGAAGCTTTTAGAGGATCTGATTTAAGAATATGAATGTCTATGTAAATAATTTTTCCTATATTGAATCCACTTCCTACGATTGAATTATCCACATCTTGCTCTTGTTTAATAAGTTCATCATAGACTCCTGATGTTTTAAAATCTTGATATGAAGATATAAAGTGTGGCTCAGTTCTCATGTATGGTGCATCTATAACTCCTTCATCCTTTGTCATTTCTAATTTTACTCCCATATAAAATTTAAGTGGTTTCATTTCCTTTAGTGTTTTTTCAATCAACGTTTGAACAGCAGGTTTAACTATTTCTACAGCATCAACTATAGACTCTGGTTCAGGAGGTTTGAAGTTAAAGACTCTTATTTTAATATGTCCTTTGAATGCTCCATCAGAGTTTTTAGTTGTGATAAAATTTGATAAATGTAGATTTGTTTTAAGATGTATTTTGAAGCCTTTCTTGAGGATATTTTTATTACATGTAGAACAGTGTTTTGTTTCAGGTGGAAGAGGGGAAAGTTTGTTTAAAATGTTGTATGTATGTTTTGCGGTGAGAATATGTTGTTTATAATATTTTACTTCCTTCTCGCAAGTATCACAATAAACCATATTTATAGCGTGAGAAAACGTGGTGTTTTATATATATCACTGTGCTTAAAATAAAACACTTTTGAGCTTTACAGCTCCGTTTTATATATATCGCTGTGCTTAAACTAAAACACTTTTTCACTCAGAATCATCTAAGTCATAACTATCACATGAATACTCAGAATCATACTCAGAGTCATCAATAAAGCTACTCTCATAACTATCATTTGAGCACAAACTATTAGTATCATAACTATCATCTGTGTTCAATGAAATACTATCATCACCATCGTCCAAGTTCAATGAAATACTATCATCACTATCGTCTGAGTTCAATGAAATAGTAAAATCTTCACTGCTGTATTGACTCATATTTAATTAGCAAGAAAAATATTCCCATCAATATCTATATACTTTCTTTCATTAACAGATTCAATCTCTACAATTTTTATATCAAAAGTTATCTTTAAATAATCTCTAACTATCATAGAACGAAATGACATTTCACCAGAAATATTAACATCATTCATTTTACTTAGATCTACACCCTTTGGATTATTAAAGAAAATACAAATGTCTCCTCTAGAATTATTAATGGTCTTATCATTCTTTTTCAAAGTATCGTGGTCAATCACTTTTTCAAGCTTTGAATAAATTGCCAGGAGTAGAGGAGAAACTTTTGTTAGATTTACTTTAATGGATGTCTTTCCAGGTATAGTTAGAGCTCTTCCTTTAAATGAAATAGAGGGGCTCATGTTATTTTCCATAACTGGTTTTACCCAAAAATTTCCATATTTATCTTTGTTCAATTTAACATCTTTGACATATTTTTCTATATCTTCCACCGAAGTAGAGATTGATTGAAATTTGTCTTTTGTGCTTTGAAACATTGTATTTATTAATGAATAAACTTGCGTTTAGTTTAAGTAAAAATTTACCACATAAATATGATAAGTTCTGAAGGATATTTAGAATTTCCAGACTCTCCATATGATAAATTAGAGAATTGTCCGGCTTGTGATAGAGTGGGGCTTAATGATGAGGATTCATATAAACAATGTATTTTCTGTGATTTAATTTTAATTAATGATAATAAGAAATATAAAAAATATATAACTCTTTTAAATTAGAACCAAAAATGAATTACTTTACAAGATTAATAAGAGAGATGAATGTTAAGTATTGTGATGATAATACACCATTTCTTTCAAGGGAAGAGACTAATTGTATTGAGGAAATGTATAAGGGTTTAATGATATTTATTATTCAAAATAATTTTAATGGAAATGTTAATACAAGATACTATATAAATAAAATAATGGATTATTTTGAAATTAAACCCAAACTCAGGATAAAATATAGAGTTTCTCAAATAGCTCAAAAAAAGTTGGATAACTTGTTTTCCAAATATATAAATGAATGATTTTTTACCCGTTTGGGAAAATAAGATAAAATTTAATAACCATAAAAACATTCCAAATTCATTGAGATGTCTAATAGTTGGTTCAAGCGGATGTGGAAAAACCTGTTTACTTTTAAAGATGCTCCTTGGTTCTAATTTTTTAGATTATGATAATTTAATAATTTTTACAAAGTCAAGTTTTCAACCCGAGTATCAACTACTCTCACAGGGTTTTAATGCGGGTCTTAAAAAGGAAGACATTATCGGTTTATTTAAACTTCAAAACAAACTAAATGATTATAATATTGATGATATAATACAATTATTTTGTGATACACAGAAATCAAAATCGAAACCCATAACTTGTATTCTCAGTGATAATACGGATGATATACCTTCACCTCAAGATTTAGATAAATCAAAAAAGAACCTTGTCATCTTTGATGATTGTGTTAATGAGAGAAACCAAACAGTAATGGATAGCTACTATACAAGAGGGAGACATTCTTCTTGTAATTGTATATATCTTAGTCAATCATATTTTCAACTCCCTCGACGCTCAATAAGAAACAATGCCAATACTTTTATTTTATTTAAGTTAAATTCAATAGATGTAAATAATTTTTGGAGAGATAATTGCTCTACGTTATGTAGTAAAAAAGAATTTGAAAATTATATGAAACACACGATTGGAAAATATAAATATATTGTTGTGAAACAAGATGAGATACTAAATGATATTTTTCAATAAATAAATACAGAAAATGAATACTGAAGAAAGAGAAAGAAAGTTTAAGGAACATCAACAATTAGTTTCAAAAGTTGTTAAACAACAGGAAGAGATAAAGAAGAAACGGAGACAGAAACTAACTGGTGAAGAAGCCTTTGAAAGAAAACAAGAGAAATTCTTTAAACCACTTTTGAAAACTCAACACCCTACAGTTCCCACGGTAGAATTTACTCCGAAAAAACTTCAAATGCTCAAAGATTTTAGTCAGATAACAAAACAAGAACTTGGTGAATTAGAATATGATGACGAGGGATTATTTCGGAAACTTGAGCAGGTAAATCAACCCCCTAATTATGTTGTGGAAGCTCTTCAAAACAATGAATATTCTGCGGGTTCAAAAACCAGAGCAGGTCTCATTCCAACAGAAGAACCAGCAGTGTTTCATCTTGTGGAAGAAAAGGTATTGATATTTAATGATGAATTGATGTTCTTGAGTTCTACTCAACCAAATGTTAAATTAACTCCAAGATTAATGTTTCTTCTAACAAACCCCGGATTCAGCGGTTCAAAATATTTTGAGGAACCACTTGATATGGAAAGAGAGGAAGATAGGGTATATATTGAGTTGTTAAATACACTTGATTATGGAGTTTCTGTTGCTGGTAAAAGTAAGAAGAATGAGAAGGAGAAACATATTATTGATGCTTTAAGTAAGCTTGGTTCGGGTGTTAGTTTTCTTCCAAATGACCCATCACAATTAGTTAATAGGCTATTATTGTTATTAGGTAGTAAGAAGGCTGGAAACAACAATTGTTTTAATGAATCCTCAGCCATTTTAGATCAGTTGATGAACATGAAAATAATTAATAAATGTCAATACAAAGATATTTTATTAGATATTAAATAAGATGAGAAGCACAATTCTTAGTTTTAATTTCACAACGAGCGATTACACAGCTTCATTCCCTTACCCACTACAACTTGACCCCCTTACCTCATATGAGGCATCTTTGTTGTCAATGGAAACTTACAATACCCTTTTTAATATCACAGAGAAAAACAACAAGTTTAGTTATAATCCAGGCACTGCCTACAAAACTATAACTGTTTCACCTGGAGCTTACGAGATTTCTCAAATATCTTCAGAAGTCTCTCGCCTTATGAAAGAAAAAGGTGATGAACCAAAAAATATTGTAATAGATATTCAAACACACACTTCAAAATCAACTATTAAACTGAAAAATAATTATAAAGTTGATTTCACGATTGAAAATTCGTTCAGAGAGCTATTGGGTTTCTCTTCAAAAAAGATTGAAAATAACGGGACGTTTTACAGTGATAATGTTATCCAAATATCCTCCGGTATAAATTCAGTATTAATTCATTGTGATTTGATTGATGGTGCTTATAACGATGGAATAAGAACAAATACAATATTTTCATTCAGTGCATACTCAACCCCGATTGGTTATAAATTTAATATGGAACCAAAAAATCTTGTCTATTTACCTGTGTCAGGAAAAACCATATACAGAGTAAATTTTAGGATAACCGACCAAGATAATCGTATGATATCCTTTAATGATGAAATTATATCCATCAGAATTCACCTACGTGAAGTTTTTCAATAAATAAATAATGGTTATTGTAAGAAAACACGAGTTGGGAAAATATAAAATAATTACAGGGGAGGGCATGTTCCTTTCACCAGACTATACAAGGTATGTGGGTAAAGGATACTATAAACCTAAGAGACAACGGGGAGTGGGTCATCAATTTCGAAATAAAGGAGATGGGATAATTGATACTCTAATGGGTATTGGTTCAACCATTCTTAAACATAAAGACCTAATTGGTTCAACTGCTTCTCTCATGGGAAATGTAGCAGGTGTTGTAAAGAGTATAAAAGATGCTCAAAAGGAGTCCCATAAATTACAAGCAATCAAAGAAATTAAAAAAGGTAAAACTCAACTATCTTCACAAGAACGACAAAAAATCATTAAAATACTTGGGTCAGGGTTTCAACAATTTTAATACTATATAAATACAAGTATGGAAGCGATTGATAGTATCTATGATTTGGATGATACGATTATCATTTCAAACTCTACTAAAAAGGAAGACTATTTTAAGGTAAATGCTATTACAGGAACCGACTGGAATTCAAACGGAACAAAAAGTTTTGAAATAAATAATCAACAAACTTACTTGAATATAGCTGATAGTTTCTTGCTGTGTAAATTTAAATTCACTAAGGCTGCGAATAATACTAATGCTACACTCGTAAATGATTTCTTCTGGAAAATGTTTGACAGTGTTCGCCTGTATATTGGAACACAAGAGGTTGAAGCGGTTGATTATGTCTCTGCTACATCTGAAATGATGAAATTTACACTATATTCGTTTGGTGATAGAATGGGTAAGGGAGCTGTTGAAGGCTTTATTCCTGATATGTCAACGGGAACAAACACAGACCCTGGTTATAGTCAAAGGAAGTCAATGTATAATGATGACGCAAAAGCTGAGAATAGTTTTACCGTAGCAGTACCTCTTAAAGGTATATTTGGATTTTGTGATTATGATAAAGTTTTGTATGGTCTTAAAATTAGATTTCAACTACAAAGGAATGATAATGTAAATAGATTGCTTTTTGGGGCTGAAAATGCTTTTGGCGACAATAATAAATTTGTTATTAATGATTTGTGTTGGTATATCAATGAATATACTCCTAATCTTAAAACGGAGGAGATGTTAAATAGAAGACTTAACTCAAAGAAACCGCTAAATGTATCATACCTTAAAAGAAGATGTCAACACGTTAAACTGGAACACACTACCTACACTTGGAATTTGGGTGTTCTTGAAGGAAAGCCACGATACCTATGGCTCATTTTTAAAAAACCAGATGGAGAGGAGGGTACTAATAAGAATAATGCGCTGAGTGATAATGCTAAGGTGAAACAACTTCGGGTTTCTCTTGATGGCACATTTTATCCGCGAGATAGATTGGAAATTGATTGGGAAAAAAATGATTATGCGGAAGCCTACAAGTCCTACCAAAAAGTGTGTGAAAGTAATGGTAATAATGATCCTATTTTGGATATGGTTGCATTTAAAGGTTTATATACAATCTACGCAATTGACCTGAGTTCTCAAAAGGAAACTATAAAGTCTAATCGAGTGGATACTTCTCTATACATTGAAAGAGGGGAGAATGAAGAAGTTGATGCTTATTGTTTGCTTTTGGAGGAAACAGAATTACAGATTAATACAGATAATGGTGTTATGATTAATATCACATAGGTTTTTTCTCATAAATAAATGGTAGGGGTATATGTTAATCAAATCAATCTTAATAAATTAACATCTTGTATTCAAAATCAAAAGCCTTGTATTATTAATGTTAATACAATTCAAAGAAAAGGAGCTGTAAGAATTGATGTTTTACTCACACACACACAAGTAAAAACACTAAATGATGTTGGATCACTTAAAATTAAAATGACGAAACCTATGTTAAAGAAATATTCAATAGACGAGTCAAGAGGAGGATTTCTCCCGTTTCTAATTCCTTTATTTGCTGGTTTAAGTGCGGCGGGAGCATTGACTGGTGGTATTTCAGCAGCGGTAAAAACTGTTAACGAAAGGAAGGCACAACTAAAAGCTCAAAAAGAATTGGAAAGACATAACAAGGAGTTGGAGAAACAAATTAGTGGAAGTGGTGTAATTGTAGATTTTGCTCAAAAACTTGAAAGTCTACCTGATAAAGCTAGATTGTTGGTTGGTGATATGCTTTCCTCTATCGCTCAAGCGGGTGTTAAACTAACTAAACGGGGTAATGGATTGTATCTTTCTCATAAATAAATGGATAAATGGTTTAAACAATTTGGAAAGAATACAACGTCAAATATAGAACTAGCCAAGTATTGTAAAACACTAAAAATTGATAATGTGGTAATCTGTATGAGAGATGAATTAATACATATAAATAAGATTACAAAGAATATTATTATGAATTTAGACACACAGAATGGTTCTCATTGGGTTTGTATTCATAATAGTCAGGATAAATATTATTTTGATAGTTATGGTATGCCACCACCTGTTGAAGTAATACAATTCTTACAGAATGGTGTTTATCAAACATTTCAAGTTCAAGAAATTAATTCTAAATGTTGTGGTCAATTATGTTTATATGTATTATTTCAACTCAACAATAATGAAAATTTTTATGATATCATTTTTAATCTAATATAAATGACTTATGTTGGAAAAGATGGTTCTATCTTTGGAAAATCCTCTCAGGATATTGATTTATCAAATTATTATACAAAGGCACAGGCTGAACGACAAAAATATAGTGTAAGTAAAAATATTAATATGAAGAATACTTATAAATTAATCAATTATCCAAACCCTACAGATGCGAATGACTTAATTAGATTAAGTGATTTATCACAATATATATTTTTAAAGAAAACAGCACGTTTTGTGAAAGAAGTAAAATTTACAACCACAACACCTGGTTATACTGACCATACACCTTTCCTCATTGAATTTAACTACCTGCTTACAATTGAATTTTATAAAGAAGGACATTTAGTTAATATGCGAATTAATAAATGGGGGTATGATATGCCTGATTTAGGGTATAATTGGTCTTTTTCAATAAACATAGAAGACCTACATGATTTAAATCAGTCTCGTAAAGAAGAATATTATCCACTTGGTGAGGATAAGGATTTATGTGGAAGTACAATTAGTACACAACAAATACGTGATTTTAAGAAAAGAAAAATATATGATAGTATAGCGATGGTTCGCATGACAAAGAAGGAAGGTAATGAGATAAGGATAGAAAGCCGAGGAATACAAACCGATTTGGTAGTGGGAAGATGGGGTGGTATTACCTGTCATAATATTAATCTCACATATATTTCTGATACATAAATGGCAGGAAGAAGACTACAAGAGAATTATAATTTTTGTATTCAAGGATACCTACAAGAAAAGGGTGCTCGGTATTACATACCTTATGATTTGGAGCATATACATGGGAATTTTGTCATTAAAAACTGGCCTTATACTGATATTGTTAAACCCACAAATAGAGACTTGTTTAAAATATTAAATAAAAATGAACTTCTCAAAGTTATGAAATATAAAACTCTTTTAGAAATCGTCAACAAATCTTATTGGTATCCTATTATGAGAAAAATAATTATAGATACAAGAATATCTCAAAATCCAGATGAGTATATGTATAATATTCTTTGGGGTTCAAACTCAAGGGTAGCAAGGGATGAGGAAGGAGTTGAAGAAGAGAAGGAGGAAAGAGAGAAAAAGGAGAAGGAGGAAAGGGAGAGGGAGGAGAAGGAGGAGAGGGAGAAAAAGGAGGAGAAGGAGGAGAGGGAGAAAAATGAGAAGGAGGAAAGGGAGAAAAGGGAGAAGGAGGAAAGGGAGAAAAGGGAGAAAAAGGAGAAGGAGGAGAGGGAGAAAATGGAGGAGGAGGAGAGGGAGCAAAGAGAGAGGGAGGAAAAATATAAAAAGATGGAAATCATTGAGATTCATAAAAGATTGAGTGTATTAAAGCAAATAAATCAATCTCAACGCACCGAAGAGGAAATTAAAGAATTAACAACTCTTATGAAGATAATGGTTTCAAAAATAAGAACGTCAATGTCTTCAATTTCAGGGAGGAGATTTAAACGAGAAAGTGGTGAAGAAGAAGAAGAAGAAGAAGGAAAAGATTATGTGATTGATGATGTTGGTGTCATTGACTTTAGTTAGTTTTTATTTGTAAATAAATGGAGGAGAGAGTGAAGGCATTCCTTAGGATTCTTTATGTTTTAAAAATAAAGATTGAAATGTATATGTTGAAAACCAAAAAGGTTTTGATACTCTGTCGGAATTTTTCTGATAAATAAATATGAGTTATTGTCTCAAATGTAAAAAGAAAACTAAATCTAAAAATATCTCTTATGTTAAAGCTAAAAATAATAGAGTTTATCAAAAAGGAATATGTCAAGTATGTGGCTCTAAAAAGTGCCAATTCATCTCTCCTAAAAGAGGAGGAGACATACAAAAGTTTCTGTCAGGAAGTAAATTTACAACAACTGGAATTCCAGGGGAATTACACCTTCCAGGGTATTCTTTCTGTGGTCCAGGAACAAACTTGGATAAAAGATTAGATGAGGCTGACAATCCTAAACCTTGGTCTAAACCTACAAATAGGGTTGACGAAGTGTGTATGAAGCATGATATTGCTTATGGGAAAACCACTACGTTGACTGAAAAACATAAAGCCGACAGCGAAATGTTGTATAATTTGTCTTTGATACAAAATCCAACGTTGAGAGAGAAAGTTGATAGGTTTATTGTGAGAAATTTGATAAATGCTAAATTGAAACTTGGTCTTGGTTATTCCTCAAAAAACTATTAGGCTCTAATGATGTCATCAAGACTGAGGAGCTTTTGGCTGAAGAATTACACAAACCTATAATCACAAAGTTTAAAAGAAGGAAGGTTTATTCTAAATACACTGACCACATATGGTCCGCTGATTAAATTGAATTGAATAATGACAGGGGATACAGGTATGCTTTAACCGTTATTGATTTGAGGAGTAGATTTGCCTGGGTTGTCCCTTTAAAAAATAAAAGGGGTGATACTTTAATGTTAGCCTTTAAGCTAATATTTGATCGGGATAAAAGGAAACCAAAGAAGTTATGGACTGATGAGGGAACAGAGTTCTATAACAAAATATTCATGAAATTTCTTAAGGGGAAGGCTATTAAATTATACAGCACCTTTAATGAAGGAAAGGCAGTTGTTATTGAGCGTTTTAATCGTACTTTAAAAGAGAAATTATATAAAAAATTCACACAACTCGGTTCTCAAAAATGGGTGTATTTAATTCAGGATATTGTAGATAATTACAATAATACAGTTCATTCATCAACACAATCAAAACCATCAGAAACATTTACAAAATTAGAATATGAAAAGGAGATTAATTTGAGAAAGCCCAAGTTTAAAGTTGGTGATATTGTAAGAATATACAAATGGAAAAGTCATTTTGAGAAAGGTTATACACAAAAATGGACTCGTGAATTATTTAAAATCATTGATGTAATGGATACAGTCCCTTGGACCTACAAATTATATGATTTAAATGGAGAAGAAATCTTGGGTTCATTTTACTCACAAGAATTACAAAAAACACAAGTAAGCAGCTAATACCCTTGAAAATAATAAATAAATAAATAAAATGTAATGGGGATACGTTTTTAAATCTGTGAACCCCAAACACAGAATCCCACAACTTTTTAGTTGGGGCTTAACTTTTGTGTGTGTATAATGGGGATACGTTTTTAAATCTGTGAACCCCAAACACAGAATCCCACAACTTTTTAGTTGGGGCTTAACTTTTGTGTGTGTATAATGGGGATACGTTTTTAAATCTGTGAACCCCAAACACAGAATCCCACAACTTTTTAGTTGGGGCTTAACTTTTGTGTGTGTATAATGGGGATACGTTTTTAAATCTGTGAACCCCAAACACAGAATCCCACAACTTTTTAGTTGGGGCTTAACTTTTGTGTGTGTATAATGGGGATACGTTTTTAAATCTGTGAACCCCAAACACAGAATCCCACAACTTTTTAGTTGGGGCTTAACTTTTGTGTGTGTATAATGGGGATACGTTTTTAAATCTGTGAACCCCAAACACAGAATCCCACAACTTTTTAGTTGGGGCTTAACTTTTGTGTGTGTGTGTATGTGCGAGTGAGTCATAATAATATACAAACCCTAACCCAACCCAAGCCCTAACCCAACCCCATCCCTAACCCAAACCCATCCCTAACCCAACCCATCCCTAACCCAACCCCATCCCTAACCCAACCCCATCCCTAACCCAACCCCATCCCTAACCCAACCCCATCCCTAACCCAACCCCATCCCTAACCCAACCCCAACCCTAACCCAACCCCATCCCTAACCCAACCCCATCCCTAACCCAACCCATCCCTAACCCTCACATTCAAAATCCCAACCCTAACCCAATCCCATCCCTAACCCAACCCCAACCCTAACCCTCACATTCAAAATCCCAACCCTAACCCAACCCATCCCTAACCCAACCCCATCCCTAACCCAACCCCATCCCTAACCCAACCCCAACCCTAACCCTCACATTCAAAATCCCAACCCTAACCCAACCCCATCCCTAACCCTCACATTCAAAATCCCACCCAAACCCTAACATAATCTTTCTTTTCTTCTTTTTTAAATACGTATTTCTTTTTTTTTTTTCCTCTTCCTCCAATTCTGTCTTTCAAGGCTTTTAAGTTTGAAGAAGTAGAAATGGGAAGAAAGAATTTTCCAGCATTTTCTTCCTCGAACTTTCTTGATATTGCTTAAATCAAGCGTCATTAAATAAAGAACATTGTTCATTGCTTTAGAATCCAAAGAGTCTCCAAGAGGAACCCCACAGGTAGAGTCTCCAAAACAAAACCAACTTTCCAAGTTCCCAAGGTATAACCACATTCCTGTTGAGCCTCCAAGATAGGTATCACATTCCGAGTCATCAAAACAAAACCCCCATTCCGAGTCTCCAAAAATATAACCATCTTTCCAAGTCCCCAAGGTAAAACCACAATTTTCAGAAATATTGGGGGTTTCCGTGATAAGTCTCACATAGTATAACTGCGGACCATCAGGGAAAACTTCCCTTTCCCAATTTTTTAGGGTTTCTATGATGTGTCTCACATAGTATAACTGCGGACCATCAGGGAGAATTCCCATTTCACAATTTTTTAGGGTTTCTATGATGTGTCTCACATAGTATAACTGCGGACCATCAGGGAGAACTCTCCTTGCCCAATTTTTTAGGGTTTCTATGATGTGTCTCACATAGTATAACTGCGGACCATCAGGGAGAACTCTCCTTGCCCAATTTTTTAGGGTTTCTATGATGTGTCTCACATAGTATAACTGCGGACCATCAGGGAGAACTCTCCTTGCCCAATTTTTTAGGGTTTCTATGATGTGTCTCACATAGTATAACTGCGGACCATCAGGGAGAACTCTCCTTGCCCAATTTTTTAGGGTTTCTATGATGTGTCTCACATAGTATAACTGCGGACCATCAGGGAGAACTCTCCTTTCCCAATTTTCAGAAATTTGTGGGTCTCCAATGTATGACTTGTATTCTGGCTCATCAAGGTAGAACTTGTTCAGTGGGTTTTGTTTTGATAACTCACAACAAGTATCATCATGGTAAAACTCTTTTTCAGGATTTTGTGGATCTCCAAGGTATAACTCTTTGGCTGGGTCATCAAGGTAGAACTCGTTCTGGGGGTCTTGGTTGTTCAAAATGTCTTCAAACAAAAAAATAACTTCATCCCAAGTTGTGTTAAAAGCAGAATTTTCATTTCGTATCTCAGATACAATTTCCTGTGAAAGAAAATAACAATGTATTAATTTAATACAATATTTTTTATTTGTATAAATCAAGCTCTATGAATATTAAAATAAACTTTGTTAACTCTTACACGAGTCTCATCTTAAAAAAAAAAAAAAAAAAAAAAAAAAAAAATTTAAATAAATAAATAAATAAATAAACAAACTTACCTCCATTGATAAGAGGTTCGAGTCCAGTTCATCAATCTGAAGGTTGAGTTCTACACAGGTAGTAGGACTCCATGGAATAGCAAAGTTATCCCATTCCATTTCGGCATAGTAGTCCATTCTCAAGTGAAGCAGAAAGCGTGTTTGAAAAAGCCTGTGTGGTCGGTGCCTTTTATAAGGACTGGGTGTGTCTTCCTGTGGAAATTCCCTGGGCGTGTCTTAACTGGAAATGATGTGATGGAAATTCCCTGAAAATGATGTAATGTATTACCTGGAAATGATACAATGCTGAAGAGTTTATAAAGTGGGTGGGACTTAGCAAAAGTGGGAGGAGCTTAGCAAAAGTGGGCGGGCTTAGTAAGAAGGGGGAGTGGCTTAACAAAAAGTGGGCGGGGCTTAGTAAAAAATGGGCGTGGTTTACCAAAAAGTGGGCGGAGCTTACCAAAAAATGGTATGTGGCACTGGAGGCGCTCAAACAAGAACATTGAGGGAGGTTTACCATTTTATCTTAGCTCAGTTAAAATATCTTAATAAAGAACCAAACTCAAACATATTTTTTGTTAATATATTAGATGGTGAAGAGAGTTGTAGGAGAATTAAATTATTTCCCACGCATAAACAAATATTTGTAGGGTCGTTGTTTGAGTGGGTTATATTCACCAGATGATATTAAGAGTAAAAGGTTAAAAGGTCCATGAGGTCAGAAGGATCACAGGTGTTTAAGTGGTCTAATGAATAAGGATAACATGTCAAAAGGTTAGAAGGTTCGTAAAGAACAGGGTGAGAGAAATATAGGTGTTTAGGGGCAATGAGGGAGGGAAAGAATTAATATGGAAGTGAATGGGTCAATGTTTGAGTGGGTCAAAGATTAATCTGCCAGATGATATGTAGAAGAAGGATGATAGGTCTATAAGAGAAAACAAATATTTGTAGTGTTTGAGTGGTCTAATGAACAACATTAAGGATAGGTACTACAGACAAAAGGTTCATAAAGATGAGGGTGGGAGAAATAGAGGTGTTTATGATTTTTGAAAAAGACAAGGGGGTAAATGACATTAGATAGGGATTTCACATGTTAAACGGAGGTGTCCCAGAAGCAACATTATTACACTACTAATATTCATAGATTTATTGAAAAGTTTGAATGAGTGATTCATTACATATTAAGTGGAATATTAATAGATTTTATGAAAAGTTTGAATGAGCGATTAATTACATATTGAGTGGAATATTAATAGATTCTATGAAAAGTTTGAATGAGCGATTAATTACATATTGAGTGGAATATTAATAGATTATATGAAAAGTTCGAATGAGCGATTCATTACATATTAAGGGGAATGTTAATAGATTTTATGGTAAGTTTGAATGAGCGATTAATTACATATTTAGTGGAATATTAATTGATTTTATGAAAAGTTTGAATGAGCGATTCATTACATATTAAGTGGAATATTAATAGCTTTATGAAAGGTTTGAATGAGCGATTAATTACTTATTGAGTGGAATATTAATAGATTTTATGGAAAGTTTGAATGAGCGATTAATTACATATTGAGTGGAATATTAATAGCTTCTATGAAAAGTTTGAATGAGCGATTAATTACATATTGAGTGGAATATTAACATATTTTATGAAAAGTTTGAATGAGCGATTAATTACATATTGAGTGGAATATTAATAGATTTCATGAAAAGTTTGAATGAGCGATTAATTACATATTGAGTGGAATATTAATAGATTTCATGAAAAGTTTGAATGAGCGATTAATTACATATTGAGTGGAATATTAATAGATTATATGAAAAGTTTGAATGAGCGATTAATTACATATTGAGTGGAATATTAATAGATTATATGAAAAGTTTGAATGAGCGATTAATTACTTATTGAGTGGAATATGAATAGATTTTATGGAAAGTTTGAATGAGCGATTAATTACATATTAAGTGGAATATTAATAGATTATATGAAAAGTTTGAATGAGCGATTAATTACCTATTTAGTGGAATATTAATAGATTTTATGAAAGGTTTGAATGAGCGATTAATTACTTATTGAGTGGAATATGAATAGATTTTATGAAAAGTTTGAAAAAGCAATTAATTCCATATTGAGTGGAATATTAATTGATTTTATGAAAAGTTTGAATGAGCGATTCATTACATATTAAGTGTAATATTAATCGATTTGATGAAAAGTTTGAATGAGCAATTAATTACATATTGAGTGTAATATTAATCGATTTTATGAAAAGTTTGAATGAGCAATTAATTCCATATTGAGTGGAATATTAATAGATTTCATGAAAAGTTTGAATGAGTGATTAATTACTTATTAAGTGGAATATGAATAGATTTTATGAAAAGTTTGAATGAGCGATTCATTACTTATTGAGTGGAATATGAATAGATTTTATGAAAAGTTTGAATAAGCGATTAATTACTTATTGAGTGGAATATGAATAGATTTTATGAAAAGTTTGAATAAGCGATGAATTACTTATTGAGTGAAATATTAATAGATTTTAGGAAAAGTTTGAATGAGTGATTAATTACTTAATGAGTGGAATATTAATAGATTTTATGAAAAGTTTGAATCAGCAATTAATTACTTATTGAGTGGAATATGAATAGATTTTATGAAAAGTTTGAATAAGCGATTAATTACTTATTGAGTGGAATATGAATAGATTTTATGAAAAGTTTGAATAAGCGATTCATTACTTATTGAGTGGAATATGAATAGATTTTATGAAAAGTTTGAATCAGCAATTAATTACTTATTGAGTGGAATATGAAAAGATTTTATGAAAAGTTTGAATAAGCGATTAATTACTTATTGAGTGGAATATGAATAGATTTTATGAAAAGTTTGAATGAGCGATTCATTACTTATTGAGTGGAATATGAATAGATTTCATTAAAAGTTTGAATAAGCGATTAATTACTTATTGAGTGGAATATTAACAGATTAAATGAAAAGTTTGAATGAGCGATTAATTACTTATTGAGTGGAATATGAATAGATTTTATGAAAAGTTTGAATAAGCGATTAATTACTTATTGAGTGGAATATGAATAGATTTTATGAAAAGTTTGAATAAGCAATTAATTACATATTAAGTGGAATATTAGTAGATTTTATGAAAAGTTTGAATAAGCGATTAATTACTTATTGAGTGGAATATGAATAGATTATATGAAAGGTTTGAATGAGCGATTCATTACATATTAAGTGGAATATTAATAGATTTTATGAAAAGTTTGAATAAGCGATTAATTACTTATTGAGTGGAATGTTAATAGATTTTATGAAAACTTTGAATAAGCAATTAATTACTTATTAAGTGGAATATTAATAGATTTTATGAAAAGTTTGAATGAGCGATTAATTACTTATTGAGTGGAATATGAATAGATTTTATGAAAAGTTTGAATAAGCGATTAATTACTTATTGAGTGGAATATGAATAGATTTTATGAAAAGTTTGAATAAGCGATTAATTACCTATTGAGTGGAATATTAAAAGATTTTATGAAAGGTTTGAATGAGCGATTCATTACTTATTGAGTGGAATATTAATAGATTTTATGAAAAGTTTGAATGAGCGATTCATTACATATTAAGTGGAATATTAATAGATTATATGAAAGGTTTGAATGAGCGATTAATTACATATTGAGTGAAATATTAATAGATCTTATGAAAAGTTTGAATGAGCGATTAATTACTTCTTGAGTGGGTTATTAATAGATTTTGTGAAAAGTTTGAATGAGCGATTAATTACTTATTGAGTGCAATATTAATAGATTTTGTGAAAAGTTTGAATGAGCGATTAATTACTTATTGAGTGGAATATTAATAGATTAAATGAAAAGTTTGAATGAGTGATTCATTACATATTAAGTGGAATATTAATAGATTTTATGAAAAGTTTGAATGAGTGATTAATTACATATTGAGTGGAATATTTATAGATTTTATGAAAAGTTTGAATAAGCAATTAATTACATGTTGAGTGGAATATTAATAGATTTTATGAAAAGTTTGAATAAGCGATTAATTACATATTGAGTGGAATATTAATAGATTTTATGAAAAGTTTGAATGAGTGATTCATTACATATTAAGTGGAATATTAATAGATTTTCTGGAAAATTTGAATGAGCGATTCATTACATATTAAGTGTAATATTAATAGATATTATGAAAGGTTTGAATGAGCGATTAATTACATGTTGAGTGGAATATTAATAGATTTTCTGGAAAGTTTGAATGAGCAATTCATTACATATTACGTGTAATATTAATAGATTTTATGAAAAGTTTGAATGAGCAATTAATTACATATTGAGTGTAATATTAATAGATTTTATGAAAAGTTTGAATGAGCAATTAATTCCATATTGAGTGTAATATTAATAGATTTTATGAAAAGTTTGAATGAGTGATTAATTACATGTTGAGTGGAATATTAATAGATTTTCTGGAAAGTTTGAATGAGCGATTCATTACATATTAAGTGTAATATTAATAGATTTTATGAAAAGTTTGAATGAGCAATTAATTACTTATTGAGTGGAATATTTAGAGATTTCGTGAAAACTTTGAATGAGTGATTAATTACATATTGAGTGGAATATTAATAGATTTTATGAAAAGTTGGAATGAGCGATTAATTACTTATTGAGTGGAATATTAATAGATTTCATGGAAAGTTTGAATAAGCAATTAATTACTTATTGAGTGGAATATTTTTAGATTTAGTGAAAAGTTTGAATGAGTGATTCATTACATATTAAGTGGAATATTAATAGATTTTATGAAAAGTTTGAATGAGCGATTAATTACATATTGAGTGGAATATTAATAGATTCTATGAAAAGTTTGAATGAGCGATTAATTACATATTGAGTGGAATATTAATAGATTATATGAAAAGTTCGAATGAGCGATTCATTACATATTAAGGGGAATGTTAATAGATTTTATGGTAAGTTTGAATGAGCGATTAATTACATATTGAGTGGAATATTAATTGATTTTATGAAAAGTTTGAATGAGCGATTCATTACATATTAAGTGGAATATTAATAGCTTTATGAAAGGTTTGAATGAGCGATTAATTACTTATTGAGTGGAATATTAATAGATTTTATGGAAAGTTTGAATGAGCGATTAATTACATATTGAGTGGAATATTAATAGCTTCTATGAAAAGTTTGAATGAGCGATTAATTACATATTGAGTGGAATATTAACATATTTTATGAAAAGTTTGAATGAGCGATTAATTACATATTGAGTGGAATATTAATAGATTTCATGAAAAGTTTGAATGAGCGATTAATTACATATTGAGTGGAATATTAATAGATTTCATGAAAAGTTTGAATGAGCGATTAATTACATATTGAGTGGAATATTAATAGATTATATGAAAAGTTTGAATGAGCGATTAATTACATATTGAGTGGAATATTAATAGATTATATGAAAAGTTTGAATGAGCGATTAATTACTTATTGAGTGGAATATGAATAGATTTTATGGAAAGTTTGAATGAGCGATTAATTACATATTAAGTGGAATATTAATAGATTATATGAAAAGTTTGAATGAGCGATTAATTACCTATTTAGTGGAATATTAATAGATTTTATGAAAGGTTTGAATGAGCGATTAATTACTTATTGAGTGGAATATGAATAGATTTTATGAAAAGTTTGAAAAAGCAATTAATTCCATATTGAGTGGAATATTAATTGATTTTATGAAAAGTTTGAATGAGCGATTCATTACATATTAAGTGTAATATTAATCGATTTGATGAAAAGTTTGAATGAGCAATTAATTACATATTGAGTGTAATATTAATCGATTTTATGAAAAGTTTGAATGAGCAATTAATTCCATATTGAGTGGAATATTAATAGATTTCATGAAAAGTTTGAATGAGTGATTAATTACTTATTAAGTGGAATATGAATAGATTTTATGAAAAGTTTGAATGAGCGATTCATTACTTATTGAGTGGAATATGAATAGATTTTATGAAAAGTTTGAATAAGCGATTAATTACTTATTGAGTGGAATATGAATAGATTTTATGAAAAGTTTGAATAAGCGATGAATTACTTATTGAGTGAAATATTAATAGATTTTAGGAAAAGTTTGAATGAGTGATTAATTACTTAATGAGTGGAATATTAATAGATTTTATGAAAAGTTTGAATCAGCAATTAATTACTTATTGAGTGGAATATGAATAGATTTTATGAAAAGTTTGAATAAGCGATTAATTACTTATTGAGTGGAATATGAATAGATTTTATGAAAAGTTTGAATAAGCGATTCATTACTTATTGAGTGGAATATGAATAGATTTTATGAAAAGTTTGAATCAGCAATTAATTACTTATTGAGTGGAATATGAATAGATTTTATGAAAAGTTTGAATAAGCGATTAATTACTTATTGAGTGGAATATGAATAGATTTTATGAAAAGTTTGAATGAGCGATTCATTACTTATTGAGTGGAATATGACTAGATTTCATTAAAAGTTTGAATAAGCGATTAATTACTTATTGAGTGGAATATTAACAGATTAAATGAAAAGTTTGAATGAGCGATTAATTACTTATTGAGTGGAATATGAATAGATTTTATGAAAAGTTTGAATAAGCGATTAATTACTTATTGAGTGGAATATGAATAGATTTTATGAAAAGTTTGAATAAGCAATTAATTACATATTAAGTGGAATATTAGTAGATTTTATGAAAAGTTTGAATAAGCGATTAATTACTTATTGAGTGGAATATGAATAGATTATATGAAAGGTTTGAATGAGCGATTCATTACATATTAAGTGGAATATTAATAGATTTTATGAAAAGTTTGAATAAGCGATTAATTACTTATTGAGTGGAATATTAATAGATTTTATGAAAAATTTGAATAAGTAATTAATTACTTATTAAGTGGAATATTAATAGATTTTATGAAAAGTTTGAATGAGCGATTAATTACTTATTGAGTGGAATATGAATAGATTTTATGAAAAGTTTGAATAAGCGATTAATTACTTATTGAGTGGAATATGAATAGATTTTATGAAAAGTTTGAATAAGCGATTAATTACCTATTGAGTGGAATATTAATAGATTTTATGAAAGGTTTGAATGAGCGATTCATTACTTATTGAGTGGAATATTAATAGATTTTATGAAAAGTTTGAATGAGCGATTCATTACATATTAAGTGGAATATTAATAGATTATATGAAAGGTTTGAATGAGCGATTAATTACATATTGAGTGAAATATTAATAGATCTTATGAAAAGTTTGAATGAGTGATGAATTACTTATTGAGTGAAATATTCATATATTTTATGAAAAGTTTGAATGAGCGATTAATTACTTCTTGAGTGGGTTATTAATAGATTTTGTGAAAAGTTTGAATGAGCGATGAATTACTTATTGAGTGGAATATGTATAGATTTTGTGAAAAGTTTGAATGAGAGATTAATTACTTATTGAGTGGAATATTAATAGATTTTGTGAAAAGTTTGAATGAGTGATTAATTACTTATTGAGTGGAATGTTTATAGATTTTAAGAAAAGTTTGAATAAGTGATTATTTACTCAAATTCGAGTTTGAATAAGTGATGATTTTTGACCGTGATACATTCGGTCATTGCTTATCCAATCTTAACCAAACTTGACATGAGGACTAAGGGTCACATAATGAAGGATGTAGCAAATTACATTTGCCCCCATCCACAAGGCGGTTTTCTCCACCAATGGGGCTGCGTGTTATGACAGCTTTATTGTGGCGTTTTTCCAAGGCTGCTTCTAATAACATCATTAATGGTAATAGCATAATATTTATGTTATTACGAATCAATATTCATACTAATGATATCCCACCACCCCAACGGGTTTTCCTGTTTTCCATAAATCGCTTATGGTGCTGTTTTTGTGGGAGCACCTCTACCAGAAGTAAAAAAAATTATTATAAACCAAAAATACATATGATTACTTTTTAAAAGTCGCTAATGCTGTTTAACCCTAAACTGAAATACATTTGAAGGAATCGGGAATCATTCAATGCTTATCATGTCAACTAACACAACTGACCCGAGATATACTGTAATCTATATACCCTACAAGGGTTAATAACACGACCA